>NC_045441.1:36744439-36785491 GCF_002776525.5 Piliocolobus tephrosceles
TCCATCCATCCATCCATCCATCCATCCATCCATCCATCCATTCATCTATCCATCCTTTCATCCATCCATTTATCTATCCATCCACACATCCATCCATCCATTCATTTATTTTTTCATCTCTCTGTCCATCCATCCATCCATTAATCTATCAATCCATTCATCCATTTATCTATTCATCCGTTCACATATCCATCCATTCATCCATATATTCATTCATTCATCCATCCACACATCTATCTGTCCATTCATCTCTCCATTCATCCATCCTTCTATCTACCCATACACCCATTCATGCATCCACACATCCATCCATCCATCCATCCATTTATTCAACCATCCATACACCCATCTATTCATCTATTCATTCATCTGTTTGTCCATCCATCCATCCATACATACATCCATATATCTATCAATCAATTTATCCATTTATCTATCCATCCACACATCCATCCATCCATCCACCCACCCACCCACCCACCCATCCATTCATCTATCTGTCTGTCCACCCATCTATAAATTCATCCATTTATTCATCTATCCTCCCAACCATTCATTCATCCATTTATCTGAGATGGGACGGAAGTAGGCTCTTGTTAGTATGAAGTGCATTGAGGGGAAGTGGAGGGTGCTCTATCACTGGGTTTTTCCCTGCCTGATTTTGGTCAAGTGAAAAAGAAATATTTTTCTTTTATCTACTCTGAATATATCTACTTGTTTCCTTTTCAAATCTTCAAATTCCTCTACCTCATTCCCCTTCGATACAATAAGAAAAAGGTCTGAATAAGGAGGGAAGAGGGTGATATAACTAAGAAAATAATTGATACAACAAAAAATAATGAATACAACAGAACAAATAAACCCAGAGCTAATATCTTGTGCTATGACCTAGTCACATTTTGATATCTTTCCTCTATTTTAAAAGAAAGAATAACTGCAAGAGAGGAATAAATCATTTTCTACAATTAAAAGTTAGTAGGTGGTGTATAAATGAAACCAAAGCCCAAGACATTTCTCCTAATTAAATGAAATGGAAATAAGACTTTAATCACAGGATATCTGAGAACCCTGACACACTTTTAGTTGGGATTATGAGCTCTGAGCCTCATTAGTTTTCTGTAATCTTCTGAAGGTGATTAATTAAACAATATGATTATGAATTCATAGATTTAAACATGGTAAATGTATTTCAGTCCATTGCAGTCTTTATTTATTTGTTTATTTTTTTGATACTCAAATGATCCCATCTGTGATCAGTGGGCACTTCTTCGTTTAGAATTCCATATTCTTTTAAAAATTAACTTTTTAATTTTGAGGCAGTTGTAGATTTACATGCATTTGTAAGAAACAACAAGGAAAGATCGGTGTACCCTTCACTGGGTTTCCTAATGGTAACATCTCATGAAACTACCTATAATGCAGTATCACAAACAGGATTCTGCCATTGATACAGTTCACTTGTCTTCTGATTTCCCCAGTTTTACTGTGTGTGTGTGTGTGTGTGTGTATTCAGTTTTATGCAGCCTTAGCACCTGTGTAGGTTTGTGTATTCATCACCAGTACTGAAGCAGAACAGTCACATTACAGCAGAGTCTCTTGCTTTACCTTCCATAACTGCAGCCATTAATTCCTACACCACTCCCCACCAAGTCCCCAATCCCTGCCAGCCACCAATCAGTTCATCATTTCTATAATTTTGTCATTTCTAGATTGTTGTATAATGGAATTATGCAGTATGTACAATTTGGGATTGACTTTTTAAACTTAGCATAATTCCCTAGAGTAGTATCCATATTGTGCAGATATCAGATGTTCATTCATTTTTATTGCTGAATAACATTACCTGGTATGCATGGTCCACAGTTTCTTTAGCCATTTACACACTGTGGTACATCTGGGTTGTTCCCAGCTTTTGGCTATTGTGTCTTCTGTTTCTCTTTTCTTGCCTTCCTGTGGATTACTTAAACATTTTTGAGCATCCTCACCCTAAGACATGATTTTAGGATACTCATCCTAAAAAATGACTTATTGATGCTGTCTTTGAATGTATCTTTTTGTATGATGTTCTTACAAAGAACATCTAGCTCTAGATATTACAATACAGACATACATACATGGCTTATCACAGTTCATTGGCGTTGAGATTTGACCACTTCAAGCCAGGTGTGGAAATCCACTTCGACTTAGGTCCCTTTACCTTCTCTGCTTTTAAATATCATCATCTTGACTACCAGACGGTGTTATGATTTATGTTTTAATCATCAAATACATTTCATAAAACTCATGGAAAACAGTATAGTCTGTTGCATTCACCCACATTTCTGCTCTTTCTGTTGTTTTTTTCTTCCTTCTCAATTCTCCAAGATTCCTTTTCATATTTTCATTTTTTAAAGTTTTTCTTCATCTGAGAATGTCTTTATTTTATCTTCATTCCTAAAAGATACTTACATTAGATTCAGAATTCACAATGACAATTCTTTTCTTACATCGTGATAAATGTTAGGCTACTTTCTTCTGGCTCCCAGGGTTTCAGATGAGAGATTTACTAGCCTTTGAGTGGGTGTTCCCTCGAGGTAACATGTCATGGTTCTCTGGCTGCTTTAAAGCTTTTATTTTATTTTATTTTATTTTTTTGAGGCGGAGTCTTGCTCTGTCGCCCGGAATGGAGTGCAGTGGCCAGATCTCAGCTCACTGCAAGCTCCGCCTCCCGGGTTTACGCCATTCTCCTGCCTCAGCCTCCCGAGTAGCTGAGACTACAGGTGGCCGCCACCTCGCCCAGCTAGTTTTTGTATTTTTAGTAGAGACGGGGTTTCACCGTGTTAGCCAGGATGGTCTCGATCTCCTGACCTCGTGATCCGCCCGTCTCGGCCTCCCAAAGTGCTGGGATTACAGGCTTGAGCCACCGTGCCCGGCCAAAGCTTTTATTGTGTTCAGATTTTAGAAGTTTAATTATGGTGTGGTTTAATGTAGATTTCTCTCAGTTTATCATATTTAGTGTTTGCTTAGCTTCCTGAGTCTGTAGGTTTTTGTATTTCTACAGTTTTAGGAAGTTTTTCAACCATTATTTCCTCTTGTACTCTTTCAGTTCCACTCAGTTTCTTCTTCTCTTTCAGAGAGTCCAATGAAACCAATATCAAAATTTTTATTATTGTCCTACAGGTACTTGAGGCTCTGTTCACTTTCCTATCAATCTCCTTTCTCCCTGTTGCACAGATTGGGTGCCACACACTGATCAGCTCTCAGGTTCAGTGGTCCTCTCCTCTGCCATCTCCATTCTTCTACTGAGACCATCTAGCGAGTTCTTGTATTTGCGTTATTGCATTGTCCATGTGGCATCCATGTGGTTCTTTTTTATAACTTCTTTTTCTTCATTGAGATTTTCTGCTATTTTGTTTGCTTCAAGACAATTTGCAATTGCTTGTTGAAGCATTTTTTTATTCATGATGGGTGCTTTAAAATACTAGCCAGGTCACTCCAATATCTGATTTGTCTCAATATTGGCATCAATTGATTGTTTTTCTTAATTCAAGTTGTCTTTTCTTTGGTTATTTTTTTATAATGGGTGTTTTTCAGTTGTATCATGGGTGTTTTGAGCAATATAATAGGAGACTTTGAGCCCTATGTAAAAATCTTTTATTTTTGTGGGTAGTCGTTGTACTTAGGCTTAACACACAGATCTTGGCCCACTTTGTGTGCTGTGGTTCCAATAAGAGTTTAATTTTGGTTTATCTGATGCATCAGGGACTCCCTGATGTTGCTGTATGAAAGGACAGATGAGATTTCTCCAGTCCAGCTGCCTCCATGTTGGGGAGATGAGCCTCCAGCAGTTGGAGAAGAAGGGGACTTCTTAGGATCCAAGGTCTTTGTTGCTTCAGGAGCCATCCTGCTGTGGGGCAGCCAGTGTTTTCAGGCCAGGTCACTTGTCATTGTGGAATACTCCTTGCCCTGTCTCCTGGGTGCTTGTTGTGGTTCCTCTACCCTCAGGGGAAGAACAACCATTTCTCTGGCTGTTCATTATCAGTGTCATCCCAGCTGATCCCCCCTTTGGTGTTGCAGAGCCAGCTTGGTTTGTTGGAAGGACTCCTGGTCCCTCCAGAGAGGCAGCCCAGTTAGGCTACCTTCTGTTACTAGAATGTTAGAAATGTGAGGTCTTCTGGGTGGGGAATTTAATGTGTGTGTGTATGTGTGTGTGTGTGTGTGTGTGTGTGTGTATTCTTTATTTGTAGTTTTAAAATATTTTACAGATCTTCTAAATTTGTTGCATTCATAATGTTATTCAACCTTTTTAACTGGTATAGCTGGTGTTTACTGAGTATTTACTATGTACCAGGCCTGGTGCCAAGGTATTGGAATACTAATTTGTCTTAATACTTACAAGAATCTTTATCCCTATTTTTATTGAAGGCTGAAGCTGAGACTTCAATGTTTTTCTCTGTTTGCTGTGCTGGCTGCTTTTCAGCTCCTGTGCCACTGTGATGGTCTCCTAGTGACCCTAGGGAGATGTGGTTAGACTCTGAAACCCTCCTTAAACATTGTCCCTTTGGCATTTAGACTGCTTTCAGTATTAAATGTAATAATATTGCAATAGACGTCTTCATGGAAATAGCTTTATATTTTATTTAAACGATTTCCTTAGGATAGAGTCCTTTTATCTTGAGAGAGTAAAGCATGTGCATTTTTTATGGATCAGTGACTGTATTTTTCTGATACCAAATTACTTTATAAAAGTCTTATGCCAGTGTACTCTGCCAGCAGCAATAAATGAAAAAATATAGCAATTTTATTCTATCCTCAATAGTGTTGGGTACCATAAAACAAGTAAGTATTAGTTGAGAAAGTATTTTTGAGAAAGAAATGTGGGCAAGCATTGATTAATTAGGTCAGTATATACTGGGGACATATGCTCTACCCAGCAGTGACTCTGGCGAGACAGCGGTGAACAGGCAGGTAGCCCCTGGATGGACAGAGTCAAGGAGAGAGGTCTCAGAGGACTCACCTGCGATATGAGGGCATTGGAACTTTTCATGTTATTGAGGAAGGCATCAACTGGCCTGCAGGCAGATCTTTGCTCTGGTGGCCATGTCACAAACCGTCCTTGTTGGAAGATTTACCATAATATAACAGCTGAATAAGAGACATATCCAAATATGCTTCATTTTGCAGGCTAATTCCACCTTTTATATTGTGGACAAGCTAAAAGCTTTATCAGAAACACTGCTGGAAATGTCCAGCCTTTTCCAGAGAAGTGGAAGTGGCCAGATGTTCAACCAGCTGCAGGTGAGTGGTTGGTCTCTGCCACCGAGGGATAGGGAGCTATGTGAGAAAACATTTTGTGAATTTTCAGTATTTTACCCATGCAAGATGGTATCATCGTGAGAATGATTAATAATTTGTTCATAGTAACCTGTTCTTTAAATTCTGTATTAAGCTTAATGCTTTTTAGATTGTTTGCATACTTTTGAATTGTAGGTCTATTCAACAATCAATGATCATTTCCTCATATTCTGTATTGACAACTTAATATTTTAAGAAGGAACAACTTACAGTTTAGAATGGCCTAACTCCATTAGAGCCTGACAATCATTAATGTAAAACTTTAATTCAGGTAGATCACCTAATAATTTTTTGGGCATTTGTGTAACTTCAACTTACCTTAACTCTGATAGGATGACAAAATATGCCTGCATTTTAATTCATGTTTAGTTTTTCATTAACCACTAGGTAAGTAGTTCAGAGTACGGACTCAGAAGCTAGAATCATTTGAGTTTGATTCCCAGCTCAACCCCTGCCACCAGTTGTGTGATCTTGGACTAGTCACTGAAATTCTCTGTGCCTTCCCTGAGAAATGAGGGAATGATAGTAGTTATGAGGTATAAATGGGTCAGGATACATAGAGCCTTTGGAATAGGTTTTGACACAGAAACAATGCTACTGGGTGAGTCTGAGTTTTCCAAGAAACAGATGCCAAGACAGGATTATATGTGCAATAATTTTATTTTGGGAAATGGCTGCTGAGCAAAGGAAGAGGAAGCTAGACAGGCTGGAAGCAAGGTTGTCAATGGTGATGGAAGTCTGACCCTGAGGAAAGCAGAGAGGGAGAGGGTCGGGTGGAAGCATCCTGGTGAACCCTGCAATTTAATGGACATCAGATAACGCTGAGAGGGAGTCACAGAGCTAAAGTCAGTTATCAAGGTAGGGGTCCCATGTCAGTGGAGTCCTGTGGCTCCTGGGAGTGGGCCTGATGTGGTGGTCATTGGTGAGGGACAGCCCATGGGAGGCGTGGCCTCAGGGCAAAGTACCGTGGATTCAGAGTGCAGCAGTGGGACCTGCCATTTCTGTTTCCTGCAGTTGGAGGTCTGCGATGTTCATTCTCACAGCGACCATGGCCATATGTGTTAGCTAGTATTGTAATCTTCTTTAATTTGCTTGTGCATGGATTAATCTGTTAATACAGACATCAGCAAACCTTTGCAGTTAATGGGACAGATAGTATTTTAGACTGGATAAGGTCTCTGCTGCAACTATATATGTATTGTGTGCAATAATATATCATGCAATATTATAAGCACCAAGTTGAGAGTGTACAAAGATCTAGGAGAACATAAAGCAGTGCCTAACTCGGCCTCAAAAATTGGGCAGCTCCCTGTGAAGTCTCTATGGTATACCTGAGTACTACTTACTAAGTGGCCATGTCAGAAATCAAAGTCACACGTCCAACCAATTGAAGAACTTATTTCCATAGGATAAGACGGTGTAAATTGTTCCTCTATTTCTTAGCTTTGGGATTATGCTCAAGGGAACTTGCAGTGCCTTGGGTTTGTAGTAGTCGATGTCTATGTTCCAGGCCTGGTTGCGCCACTAGATGGAGTGGTTAGAGTCTCTGGGTAAAGCCTTAACTTTGCTCTGCTTCTCTGCTCCATCAGTAAAAGACAACAGTAACCTCATGGGGATGTTGTTGAGATTAAAAGACATGATGCATAATAACTGCCCTGCACATTGACTGGCAAATAACGAATGCCCAGTGAAGGAAGATAAATAAGATTCCAAAAAAGAAAAGCAAACACCAAACTTTCATAATAAAGTCTTGTCATCCTTAGACAAGATTAGTTAAAACCATCACATGTAATAAGGTGAATGTGAGAAATAAAAGAGCTAATTACAAAGGGTACATTTTATTTGAGAATTCCTGTCTGGAGCTGCCTTGTTATCAGGTTATGTGCTGGACCAAAATCTGGATGGCATACAAATATTCTCTAAGGAATTGGCAAATTCCAAAATTAATTCCCAGTCATTGATCCTGAGGCAGAGCCTGGATACATCAGCATCTTTTCCTCTCAGCTTCTTGCTGGTTTTTGTATGTCGTAAGTATGGGGCAGTGCAATGCAAGTACATGGATATCATTGGCAAAATAAAGGGGCAAGATGTCATTAAGTTGATGAAAAAATCTTGGAGAACTCTCCACAGTAAACAATTTGTCTCCAATCATTGACAAACGAGGCAAAGTCACAACCATCAATAGTAATGAGAGAATAATGGTACAGATGAAGCAATGAAAGATGCTTCTGAAGATGAGTAGCAAAACATTGAGAGAGGGTTTGGGAAATTCTGAAATCCTCCCTCAGAGTTTTTATGACGATGACCCTGTCTTTACAACTGGCCTCTGAGGAAGGCCATGCAAAGGAAAGGAAAGAATCTTATAGAAAGTAAAAGGTCACTATATAGGTTCGTTAGAAAATTTTGCCAAAAACAAACCACTTAATTCATTCTTTGTTTTTAGTATTAATAAATAATTACAACTACAACATAAATTTTCATAATTGTTGATTTTGTTTTTCAAGGTAAGGTCCTAATGAGATGTTATCCCGTTATTTATTGTGGTGTTTTAAAACTTCTTTTAAGTGGATTCAGTTTATATGCCTTGTTCCTTTGTAATGAAACTTTGAATAAGTCTAATAGGTATTATTCAATAATATGAAATAATGCAATTATTTTTGTTAAGCTATATTATTTTTCTTTAGGAGGCCCTGAGAAACAAATTTGTAAGAAACTTTGTAGAAACGCAGTTGCACATTGATGTAGACAAACTTACTGGAAAACTCCAGACATACGGTAAGTGTGCTGATGGGCGTGGTAGTGTTCTTCTGCCTAAATGGCTCTGCCACTTAGGTGAGTCCTCCCCCTTGGGCCGTGACGTTGCTAGGTGACTTCCAGCAGGTCGCTTTTCCTCTCTTAGTTTCTATTTTCTTATCTGGATCCTGAAGGGCTTGAACTAAATACACCCCAAAGTTTGTTCA
This sequence comes from Piliocolobus tephrosceles, assembly GCF_002776525.5. NCBI lineage: Eukaryota > Metazoa > Chordata > Mammalia > Primates > Cercopithecidae > Piliocolobus > Piliocolobus tephrosceles. Next base: position 36,752,734 of record NC_045441.1, read on the forward strand.
TGCCTGAAGTTTTTTTGATTCACTCATTCAGGACTTAACTACTAAAGAACCTAGTTAAAAAGGAAGTTGTCTGATTCAAACACAAGAATTGTGAATTACAAAACAAGTTTATAAAAGAAATTATTATTATTATTGAGTTAAAAGTAACTTGAAAGCCATTGCATAGATTTGAAAATGAGAAGCTCAGATAAAAACATTACACATCAGTAAACACTTATTGTACCTCTGCAATTGATGAATCTGTGAATTCATTTAGGTGTTTAACAAACATTTGCTGGACACACAAGGAAAGCCAGTTCCATGAAATAATCCAGACAGGCATAAACTATTCCTGTTCCACCATGCAGTGCAGAGAAGAAGATGACTGTGCTCAGAAACTGCAACACTGTGGCAAAATCAGCAGTCAGGGCCCTGCTAGAGAAACTCTCAGCAGCCTAACCCAGTTGGCAGGGACCTGGAATCAGAGGAAGGATGGGTGTCAGGCTGTTCCAGGTCCCTGACTCCGTCACACTCTGCTTGTGCATGGGAAAGGGTTTCGGATCTGCCTTACATATGAAAGTCAGAAGAAAGCAAGACATTTTACTAAACATAATATAGTACTCCCCTTTAAAACAATTTTTGGTGAATGTAATACTTAATACTACTTCAGAAAGGTTAATCATATTTTAAAATGTTTTGTATTTTAAATGCATTACATAATTTTTTCAATTAATTAAAACACCTTTAAAAAAAGAAGTAGCACTGGAAAGCTTGTAACAGTGTCCCCATCTTCTGTTGCTGGAACCAAGGACTTACATGGGTCCGAGAGATCCTGTGTGGAACACAGATGTCTCCTGAGTTTGCATGTACCGTGGTGCTAGTGTTAATGTAGATGTCTTAGAGTGTGAATTGTACCTGAGCCACGTTTGTTCAACACGTTGCTGCTTAGCCAACACTACTTTTGAATAGGTTTTCCCACATGTAAGCTTCCACTGTAAAATTAAGAGAAAGTTCCCTAGAAATTTAGAACTTTTCCTACAAGTGTGTTGGGACACAGAATATGAGATTCACATGGAATTTTGAGATCCATGAAGTGTGATCCTCTCTTCTTTCTGCTTCTGCCTGATGCTGGAGGTTGAAGACCATCTCATCCAGGTGAATGTTGGTTATTTTCTCCCACCCTGTACAGTCCTCCAGGAGCAGGCACAAAGTGGGGTCAGGCGTTCACGGGTGGGGTGGTGGTGAGGAATTGATCACTGACTGGATGCAAATCTCCTTTTGTAACTTAGCTAACAAATTAACTCACCTTACTGCATGCACCCTTTTAAAATGTATTCCTAGGTCATACTCACTTTTCTTCATCCTATAACCAGTACCTGGAAACTGATGTGACTATTCGAAGATATATTGATGCAACTTCTGGGAATATTTGCCTAATCATGCTGTCATTTTTATTCATTGTCTAACTTTTATTTTATTTTTATCTTTTTGAGACAGAGTTTTGCTCTTGTAGCTCAGGCGGTAGTGCAATGGCACAATCTCGGCTCACTGCAACCTGCGACTTCCGGGTTCAAGCAAGTCTCCTGCCCCACCCTCGCCAGTAGCTGGAACTACAGGCGTGCACCACCATGCCTGGCTGATTTTTGTATTTTTAGTAGAGATGGGGTTTCACCAAGTTGGCCAGGCTGGCTCAAACTCCTGACCTTAGGTGATCCTCCTGCCTTGGCCTCCCAAAGTGCTGGGATTACAGGCGTGAGCCTCTGAGCCTGGTCTCCTTATATAACTTCAAAAAATAACTTTGTGCTTTATTACAAAAAGTATATATGTCCGTTGTAGAAACATTAGAAAATACAAATAAGCCAGAAAACAAATCCACCTATAATCTTATCACCACAGATAGCTATTTTAAAAACCTCAGAGTTCTTTTTTAGATTAATTTATACATACTCATATGAAGATAAGTATATGTATTTTCACAAAAATGATTAAACTGTTCATATAAATTTGTTACCTGATTGCAAAAAATTAAGATTATTATAAAAGTTTTTGTATCCATAAATATTGACTCTTACTAAGAAAAAGTCCCTTCATCTAGCTTTGCTTTCCATTTCACTCCATAGTATGAATTTAGACTTAGGAATTTCTTTAGGATTAGTCCTTATATATCTAACTGATACACCTGTGGTAGTATTTCTTGATTTATTTGTTACAGGAATTATCAATTGATTTCCTGTTCTGAAAGATGCAGATTTAGTTTTGTACTACATCATTTCCCTGATCAGTTGCTCCCACTATGGTAATATGACCATTTTAGTTGTCATAGAACAGTATGAGGAGATAAATGTTGTTTAGTGCAGAGCCAGGCTATGCATTATAATGACATTTCCTTATTTACCATGTCTCACTTTTCCTAGAGTTTTATGCTCTCCTACTATTACATGAAACACTTGTTCTCCATTGCTCCCACCTCCTGTGTGCCAACACATCATCTTTATGTTGAGCCCTTTTGTCTGTGCAAACGCCTACCACGCTTCACCTGGGCAGGCTGCCCGCTCCTGCCAGCACCCAGCTGCTTTCCTAGGAATTCTCTGCTCTGCTCCCCTGGGGTGGATACCATGATTCCTGGGCTCTATGTCCTCCTTTTTGCTTTGTTGCCATGTTTTGTGGGTTCATATTAATCAGTGTCGTCCTGAAAAAGAGAATGAGAGAAAAAATTCCTGAGTGATTTTACTCAGTAAAGTAAAATTACATCTGAATGATATGTGGAAATATCCCCTATTTCATACCAATAATTTTGTATCTCTTCCTTCTCTCTCCTTTTTGCTTTTAGTCAGTCTTGTCAGACTTTTAGTCAGTCTTTTATTTTATTTTTTTATTATACTTTAAGATACTTTAAGTTCTAGGGTACATGTGCACAATGTGCAGGTTTGTTACATATGTATACTTGTGCCATGTTGGTGTGCTGCACCCATTAACTTGTCAGCACCCATCAACTCATGATTTACATCAGGTATAACTCCCAATGCCATTCCTCCCACCTTCCCCCTTCCCATAATAGGCCCCGGTGTGTGATGTTCCCCTTCCCGAGTCCAAGTGAGCTCATTGTTCAGTTCCCACCTATGGGTGAGAACATGTGGTGTTTGGTTTTCTGTTCTTGCGATAGTTTGCTGAGAACGATGGTTTCCAGCTGCATCCATGTCCCTACAAAGGACACGAACTCATCGTTTTTTATGGCTGCATAGTATTCCATGGTGTATATGTGCCACATTTTCTTAATCCACTCTGTCACTGATGGACATTTGGGTTGATTCCAAGCCTTTGCTATTGTGAATAGTGCTGCAATAAACATACGTGTGCACGTGTCTTTATAGCAGCATGATTTATAATCCTTTGGGTATATACCCAGTAATGGGATGGCTGGGTCATATGGTATTTCTAGTTCTAGATCCTTGAGGATCTAGAAAACCACTGTTTTCCACAATGGTTGAACCAGTTTACAATCCCACCAGCAGTGTAAAAGTGTTCCTATTTCTCCACATCCTCTCCAGCACCTGTTGTTTCCTGACTTTTTAATGATTGCCATTCTAACTGGTGTGACATGGTATCTCATTGTGGTTTTGATTTGCATTTCTCTGATGGCCAGTGATGATGAGCATTTTTTCATGTGTCTGTTGGCTGTATGCATGTATTCTTTTGAGAAGTGTCTGTTCATATCCTTTGCCCACTTTTTGATGGGGTTGTTTGTTTTTTTCTCATAAATTTGTTTGAGTTCTTTGTAGGTTCTGGATATTAGCCCTTTGTCAGATGAGCAGATTGCAAAAATTTTCTCCCATTCTGTAGGTTGCCTGTTCACTGTGATGGTAGTTTCTTTTGCTGTGCAGAAGCTCTTTAGTTTAATTAGATCCCATTTGTCAATTTTGGCTTTTGTTGCCGTTGCTTTTGGTGTTTTAGACACGAAGTCCTTGCCCATGCCTATTGTCCTGAATGGTATTACCTAGGTTTTCTTCTAGGGTTTTTATGGTTTTAGGTGTAACATTTAAGTGTCTAATCCATCTTAAATTAATTTTCGAATAAGGAGTAAGGAAAGGATCCAATTTCAGCTTTCTACTTATGGCTAGCCAATTTTCCCAGAACCATTTATTAAACAGGGAATCCTTTCCCCATTTCTTGTTTTTGTCAGGTTTGTCAAAGATCAGATGGCTGTAGATGTGTGGTATTATTATGTCTGTTCTGTTCCATTGGTCTATCTCTGCTCTGGTACCAGTACCATGCTGTTTTGGTTACTGTAACCTTGTAGTATAGTTTGAAGTCAAGTAGCGTGATGCCTCTAGCTTTGTTTTTTTGACTTAGGATTGTGTTGGCAACGTGGGCTCTTTTGTGGTTCTGTATGAACTTTAAAGCAGTTTTTTCCAATTCTGTGAAGAAAGTCATTGGTAGCTTGATGGGAATGGCATTGAATCTATAAATTTCCTTGGGCAGTATGACCATTTTCACGATATTGATTCTTCCCATCCATGAGCATGGAATGTTCTTCCATTTGTTTGTGTCCTCTTTTATTTCACTGAGCAGTGGTTTGTAGTTCTCCTTGAAGAGGTCCTTTACATCTCTTGTAAGCTGGATTCCTAGGTATTTTATTCTCTTTGAAGCTATTGTGAATGGGAGTTCATTCATGATTTGGCTCTCTGTCTGTTACTGGTGTATAAGAATGCTTGTGATTTTTGCACATTAATTTTGTATCTTCAGACTTTGCTGAAGTTGCTTATCAGCTTAAGGAGATTTTGGGCTGAGATGATGGGGTTTTCTAAATATATAATCATGTCATCTGCAAACAGGGACAATTTGACTTCTTTTCCTAACTGAATACCTTTATTTCTTTCTCTTGCCTGACTGCCCTGGCCAGAACTTCTAATCAATCTTTTAAACACGATTAAAACTCTTCACAGTGTTCAATACTTCTTATATCCTTTTCTATATATTCCAACCTATTTTTTCTTTATGCTTTAGTATGTGATTTTTGTTCTTACTAGTTTTTTAATTAACAAATTCTCTCTTCAGCTGGGTCTAATCTGCTATTAAACATATCAGTGAAGTTCTTCATTTCAGTTGTTACATTTTCCACTTAAAATTTAAGTTTTATTATTTTAAAATAGTTTTTAGCTCCCTGGTGAAAGTCTATTTTCATCTAATTTTGGACACAATAGTCACATTTTGGAAGTGCATGTTGTGAGCTTTAATACTTGTCTTTTGTGGGTATTTTTTAAGTCTATTTTTCTCTTGTTTTTTGGTTATTTTTCTTGCCTTGTCTCCAGGAATATTAAGGAATAAGAAAATTGAAACCAGATATTATAAATGGAAAATTGTAGAAATAAATTTGAGTCTCCTGATAGTGCTATCTTCCTCTAGATAATGTTATTTTCCAGCTTCTGGCAGAGAGCTAGGGCAGGGCCACATTCTCCTAATCCAGTTGGGGATGGAGTGGATTGATGGAGGTAGACTTCAGCCTTAGTAGGGAAATTTCCAGTTTCTTATACTCCTGGATAGATGCCCTATTTGGGTGGGGTGGGTGTCTCACCTATAAAGGTGATATCAATTAGGGACCAGGTAGATCCTGAGTTCAAAGTCCCATGGACCACTGGAGACTCAGCCTCTCAGTTTTTGGCAGGACCAAATACCAGGCTTCCCAAGGTTGCCTTTTCTCTTGCATCTCTGACCTTTGAGCTTTTGCTGCCTTGGTACCTCTTTAAAGTCTTTATATAGATTTTCTTTCTTTTTTTAAAATTTCAATAGGGTTTTAGGGAACAGGTGGTGGTTGGTTACATGGATAAGTTCTTTAGTGGTGCTTTCTGAGATTTTAGTGCAGCCATCACCTGAGCAGTGTACACTGTACCCAATGTGTAGACTTTTTTAAACTTTTAAACTAAAGTCTTTATATAGATTTTTTAAAGGTCATTCATATTTTCTGATTGTTCTTGGCAGGAAACTTCATCTGCCCCACGTTGTCTTCCATTACTCTAAGTGGGGGTTTCCTCAATATGGCCTTTCAATCTGAAGACGATGGCTCTTCAATTAAGGGGAGTTTTCTTGTCATCGTTTCTTTGATATTTTTACCTCTCTATAAAAATAATGCTATTTTAACTTTAGTATGTTAAAATTACTATTACTATTTTCTATTTGTTTATTTTGAGTTCTCTCTTTAATGTTGGAGGGTTTGCTTTAAAATTTGGTGACATTATGAGCGAGGCATTAAAACCAGACTGAAAGTGTTACGGTGAGTAGAAGTTATTGTGACTCAGTTCACATTAATAGTTCCCACCTGAGGATGATTTTGTCCTCCAAGGGATGTTTGGTTATGTCTGGAGATATTTTTGGTTGTCACAGCTGGTCACAGCTACTGCCACCTAACAGGTAGAGGGTAGGGGTATTGCTAAACATCCTACACTGCACAGAGCAGCCCTCCACAACAAGGAATTATGGGCCCAAAGTGTCTGTAGGGCCTAGCTTGATAAACTCTCATTTAGAGAAATAGGATGGAGTCACCTCTTGAAAACAAATGTCAGGAGGGACATACTGGAATGTTAAATCCTCTGGTCTGTTTTGGCTGATGCTTGCCATGTCTAGGGTCCTCAGGTGTATACACTGAATCAGGAACAATCATCAACTTGTGTTACTATCTTGAGCTTGGCCCAACATTACTGTAGAATTTTGTACTATGTTGTTTTATGTCAACCTATATGTGAACCTCAGTATTGTTTCGGCCCTTTCAGACATAAAGTAGCTTGTGTATCTTTACCACGCCTCTTGTTCCATGGGCCCTGTGTGTTTTTCTTGGCCCATTTTTACTGTATACTGTGAGATGAAGCGACCCAATAAGAGCCGTGGCTATAGGACTCTCACCAGGGGTTTTGCCCATTCGTGTCCTGCCCTCTGTAATCCATCTTTCTCACATAGCAGTGCCCTCATCATTTAGGTTGGGGAGCGTAGTCGAGGTCTCCAAAGTGATGGAACATGCAGTTAATACTAGATCACATTTTATTTTTATTATATCTAGTCCATTGTGCAGGAACTGTTACCCAACAAGGATATTGCTTCTTTCTTCCCAGAGGAGGGAGATCTGCCCAGTGTCCTAAGACCTAAGAGTTTTTGTGTGGAGCTGCTTTTCTAATTTGTAATTAATGCCACATAATAATGTTTTAGTCAACACTGATCTGCATACATGATGATCTTCCTATAAGGTCATAATGAGCTGAAAATTCCTACTGCCTAGTGACTTCGTAGCCGTCATTACATTGTAGAACAACACATTACTCACTTGTTTGTGGGGATGCTGGTGGAAACAAACCTACTGCACTGCCAGTCATATAAAAGTCTAGCACACACAATTATGTACAGCACATAATACTTGATCATCATAATATAACTACTATGTTATTGGCATATGTATTTAATTCAATTTGGAGTGTATTTCATATATATGTGTATATATGTACATATATGTCTGTGTGTATATATGTGTGTGTATATATATATGAGTTAAGTGTAAAGCAGCCTCAAATGGGTTCCTCAGTAGGTATCCAGAAAAATCCAAAAAAACTTAAAAAGAAAAAAAAAATACCTAAAAATAAAAACAAGCTAGCTCAAAGAATAAGGATATAAGGAAAATATTTTTGTACAGCTATACAATGTGTTTTGTATTTTAAGCTAAGTATGATTACAAAAGGGTCAAAAAGTTAAAAAATTAAAAAGTTTATAAAGCATAAAATTACAGTAATCTAAGGTTAATTTATTTTTGAAGAAAAATTTAAAGAATAAATTTAGTGTAGCTTAAATATACAGTGTTTATAAAGTGTAGAGTGGTGTATGGTAATGTCCTAGGCCTTCACATTCACTCACCACTCTGCCTCATCAGAGCAACTTCCAGCCTGCAGGCTTTGTTGGTGAGTACTCTCATAAAGTGTATCATTTAATACCATATAAAATCTTTCACATCATATTTTTATTATACCTTTTCTATGTTTAGAGATTTTAGATAAACAAATACTTAACATCATGTTACAATTGCCTACAGTATTCAGTACAATAATATTCTATGCAGGTTTGTAGGAGCAATAGGCTAGGCTATACAGCTAGGTGTGCAGTAGGTTGTAACATCTAGGATTGTGTAAGTCCACTCTGTGATGTTTACACACTATGAAATTGCCTAATGCTGCCTTTTTATGCTGCATTTCTCAGAATGCATCCTCATGTTTAAGTGATGCATGGCTGTAAGATATATCTTTGTCTCCCAATTATATGCATGATAAGAAAGCTTAAAGCCTTCTCCAAAGCAGTTTCGATTCTGCTACTGGAAGATAATGAAAGTCACACTATTGTGAGACCAAGTCACTCTTCACTGTGTTTAACATCTGCCATTTTATGCATTTAAATTGTCTAACCACGCTTACTAGGCAAGCTTATAGTGCAGCCTATTCCAAATAACAAATGGTCAGCAACATACAGATGCAGTAGAAAAATGTCTCCAGTTTGCCCTACACTGCAAAATTTAACAATCTCCACTTCTCCATTAAAATAAAGCCTCCCCACAATGCACAATATACTCTTTGGTTTTCTATTTTCTAGCTGTTCTGCTTACTTTCATGCAGAAAAATTAATTAAAGATATTTAGTTGGATGCTTGCTCTCTCCTTATAGCTGTTACATGATAATAGTTAGCACTTACTGTAAATCAGGTTATAGTGTATATATAAACTTCAACTACATTTACTTTTCACAAAAATTTCATGGGTAATTTTCCTTTTCTTACGCTACAGATGAAGAAAGTGAAACTTTTACAGATTAAATAACTATCTAATGCAAAACAAGATAAATAGTGCAATTGCCATGGGAGCAAAGCCATGTCTTGTCAACTTTGCAACAACAGTGACCTGCACTCCTGGAGCAGTGACAGCAGGGGTCGATGCCACTTCTATGTTCCCAAACCAGGTTACCCCAGCCCATGTCTTTTGTGGGTCTTGCTTTTTGATGCCTCCCAGGGCTATAATTGCCCATAAGAATATCCAAGTTTAGCCTCATACCCACACTATTTAGAAATTAGAAGAACCCTCGAGGGAGTTTTCATCACAGCAATTGTATAGCCCATAAATACCAGTCATTACGGTAGCATTTCACAGCACTGCTACCTCCAGAACCTGAGACCTCAGTACTTCTAGCAGGTGCTAGGCAGTGTTCCAGAGCCCATGGAAAATCATGGAATAAACATGATGAAATGTCCAAAAGAATCACTTTTGCAGCAACATTTTGAGGGCAATGAAACATAATTTTATACTAAAACAAATGAGTAGACTAGTACAATATAACATTTTCACACACAAAAATCAGTTATTTCATGGAATTTTCACCTTCTCAAGGCTCATCCAGGATCCTGTCTTCTTCTTGCACACCCTTGTATCCACCCTTCTCCCTGGGTGGAGTAGCTTGAGAAGTGCAATGCAACAAGGCACTGTCAGCACAGTCTGCTAGAGTCATCAGCCATGGGCAGGTTCAGAGATGTGGTGCCATCTTAGAGAAGGAAATTGTAGAGGACTACATGCTCGCAAACAAGACGTTCCCGATAAGTCCTGCTCTTGCAAACGAAGCAGGGCGTTCCCGATAGGAGCCAGCTGCAAACAGCAGACCCTGGGGGCTTGTTTATGTGTAAACATCTTGAAAATCCAGAAAGTCAGGGAAAGGTCAGAAAAACAACAATGTGTCTTGTGACTTGGTAACATTCCACAAACCACTGTATAAAATAAAGCGGAGCGTGTCGTTCGGGGCGGCTGCCATGTTTGTCTTGTCTTGTGTTGTCTTGTGTGTTCATTCCTTTGTTTAGGAAACATGCAGACCCCAACAGGAAATAGAGAAAGCAGACAAGAAATGTTAAGAACTGCTGGTATCAGCACTGGCTCTGCAACAGCCAGTCCAGGCCAGCTGTCCAGCCCTGGCCCTCTGTGTTCCCACAGCAGATAAACTGGGGTGCTGAGTGTTTCATTTTGGTTGGGTGGGAGTGGGGCTGGAAATCTGGAAATTCCCCTACCACACAGGACATTGCTTTGATTGTGCTGTGTTACCTGAACTGATTATTGGAGTCTTAGAGCAGAATAAAGGCAGTGGAGTTTGTCTGCTGCTCTACTGAAAACAACTTTCCATAGTGTATTAATAACTGTGATACTAAGAAATAGTTATTGAGTGCTCTTTATGTGCCAGACACAGTGTCAAGCATGTTACATGTTATTCTACTTCATCTTTGGAAAAAGACCATTGAGCAGATGATTATCATTTCCCTTTCATAAAGAGGACAAGGATTAAACAGCCTCAGATGCCCACTGAGGGGTGGTGAACAGACACCCAACTCCATCTGACCCATTTGTCCACAAGGCCCAGTAGGTGGTGGAGATCCTGTGTCCCCATCTCCAGGCCAAATGGGCACCATGCCAAGATAAATTCTTTAAACCAAACCACATGACCTCTTGTTGAGTGAGGTGGGCTGGACCAGACTGCTAGCCACCCTCTAATCCTTTCATGTCAGTGCCAAGGGAAAGGCCTCACTGGTGTGCCTTGCAGTGGCTCAAAGGCTCAGAACTTTTCCAAGGAGCTCTGAGATGCTGTGTCCCAGTTGGGGAACTCGGGGGACTCATGACACTCTGAGGCAGAAAACGCGATGCTGTGGATCCTTCTAGCTCCTCTTTGATTGTGTCATCCAAAACCAAAGGTCCTTTTCTGCCTTAAACCTTGGAAAGTGTTGACTATAAAATTAAATGAGAAATGAAAACTGCTGTGCAATTACATGTTCTGCTATTGATGCGATTTGAAAACTCTGGCTTGAGCTATTTTCTTCTCACTGATTTTTCCAGTGAGCTTGTTTTATTCTCCTATGAATTCAGTTTGACGGTCTTAACCAGGCCCTTCAGGCTCTACCAAATTGGGAATTATGGGAGGATTTCTATGAGATGTGTGTGAGAGCTCCGATGGCAATAGTTAATTGATTTTCTGCTTTAGAGTTTACTAAATGGCTTTATGCCTTTTTTATATTTTTTATCTCTCTCTGGAAAACAGTACCAAGATTTTCATTCTTTCTAAAATATAGATGATAAATCTCAGGCTTAGAGACTGGCTTTTTCAAGGCACTACAATATTCTGTGGAATCAAGAATCCAATTCTTTGAATTCCAGATCATGTAATTCTTCTACTATGTGTTAGGCAGGGCTGTCTGGAATTCCTGATGTTTGAATATTTTTGACACACAGTAATCAGAAGTTTAATATGGTTCCACTCAATATAAATGCAGCCTGTTGTATTTGTAAGAAGGTGGACCCCAAAGCTAGATGGCATATGTTTGAATCATGGTTTTGAAACTTACTGGTTGCTTATACTCTTTGTCCCTTAATTCCTGTACTTTAAAATGAACATGCCACTAGCAATTCCCTATGGATATAAGAATTCAGTGAGACAATACACAAGTGCCCAGAATTGTACCTGGCACAAGACTGACACTCATACAATGACACTTCACTATTATTGTAGATAATTAGCAAAAGCTTAATTATCAGAAATCCAGCCTTCCCAAATCCTTACACTCATGTCTTGGCCTGAGAGCTGAAAATTACTGGAACATAATAACAGCAGTTACAACATAATAAGAGTCTTTTCTTTGAGAAACTGTGCAATGCAGGTTGAGGGGATGAAGGGCACAAGGAGCCCAACACTCCTTGATGTTGTTTGGAAGCTTACATGTTCTCAGCCATCTGAAGTTGGTGGATGGAAACTAATCTTTCCTTACCAGGGAAGAAGTTGAAGCTAGGACATGTCAACTGATTTTTCTACAGACCTCAGGATGATGGAGATGGATCTTGATGTAATTTCTTGTTCAGGGCTGGCCCCCCTTTACAGAGCCCCAACACCCCTTTCAAACCTGGGCAGGGTGCCAAGCAAGCAATGTCCAGACTTAATCCAGAAACCTTGGAAGCCAGGAGGATCTGGGAGCAGGGAAACCAGTAGAGGAGGGAAGTGAGCATGAGACACAGAGGCAGCCGTCAGTGGAGACTGATGCTGCCATGTTTGGTGACAAATGCCTGGGATGGCAGGTAGGCTCCAAGCTTCGATGGAGAGTGGAAGTGAGCACAGGGAGCAGCTGACTGTCATTTGGAAAGCTGAGCATTCAGGAGGTCAGTGAGATACAGGAGGGCCAGCAGGAAGCAGTGCCTGCACACAGGGACAGGTATAGATTGTTGTCTGTCATCGTACAATGGAGGGCAAGTGATGAGACCTGCAGGCAGAGGCTGCTCCCAGACCACAGAGAAGAAGAACAAAGTCAAGGGCTGACACTGGAGGCACACCTAGAGAACTTCAGTTCCACAGAATATTTCCTAGCTGGACACTTGAAAGTCTGGTATGGAATATTACAATGTGCCTGTCAGAGGTGTTGGAACCAGAGCGACTCCATTTCGAGTGAGGACTAGGAAAATGAGGCTGAGACTTGCTAGGCTGCATTCTCAGAAAGTTAGGCATTCCTAGCCTCCAGATGTTTACAGTTAGGGAACAAATTAATAATGTTTGCAAAACAGCCCTAGACTTGGTTGCGTCCAGATATCCTGATATCTGGAGAACAGAAGCATTCTGAATAATATCAATTCTTGCAAAATATGGTAATTGAGAAAATTAATCCTTTATCACAAACCCTTATAGTAGGACATATTTCCCCATATCTGCAAGCATTGTACCTGGGGTGGACGTGTTCCTCCTCTTACTTTTGGGAACGTCCATCCTACTCTGCCTATGGAGTGGCTGTTCCTTCACCACTTTACTTTCTTAATAAACTTGCTTTTGCTTTGCACTGCGGACTCACCCTGAATTCTTTCTTGCATGAGATCCAGGAACCCTCTCTTGGAGTATGGATTGGGATCCCTTCTCTGTAACATTCCCAGGAATCACCATCAACAAACATTGTTGGATAGAGAATGCATTTGTATATTCAATAGCAGAATAACATAGAACTGGAATGTTAGTCATTCAACACTTGTCCCAAAGTACGTCATATTCTTTGGTACAAGTAAAAGGTCCAAGATATATTAAGTGGCGTATGAATTTGTAAGCCTGATCTTGGAAGATTCTAAACACGCTTGCATTTCTTTCTGACTTGGTATTTCCCAGACAGTGGATGGTTCTGGTCTATCTGATAGATTTGGGGTTGGGTAGAGGCTAGTTGTAACCGAGCTCCTTTAGGAGAGCTTTTTGAGAGGATTATGTGTCAGAATCTGAGGTCTCCCCACTGCTTGAGACTGGATTAAGCAGCTCTCATAGCTGAGAAAGTGATCATTGGCAACCGACAACTGTCCCACAATGATTTTGTCTACAGAGTTTTATAATTTGCTGTGTGTTTTTGTGCATATTGTGGGTTTCTAAAAACACACTGATATGCTTTCAGGTGTGTTCAGTTTTTCTCAATTAATTTTTAAATTTTCTTGATAAAGTCCTGAGCGGAAAAAAAAAAAAAAAAAAAAAAAAAGCCCTTGATCTCATTAAGGAGTGGGTCCTAGGGTGGGCGGAAACTCCTTTGCTGTGAACGTCACACCAACTACATGAGCCGGATCACTTCCTCTTGTACCACCAAGGGTGAAGGCACATTCGCCTCACCTGATATGATGGGGTGGCCCTGGGCATCTTCTGCTGGCAGGGCCTCCTGCAGAACAAACTTGATCAGCTTTGTTCCCCATACAGCTCCACCACCCATGGACTCTGCCATCTTTCCCACTGCTTTCCTTCTTGAGGTCATGTTCTGGGCATTCCCATGCTGCCTTGTTCTAGATCATTTGGTTTTTCCAGCTCCTTCCTGACACCAGAGTGAAAATACTGAGATAGCCTCAGTCTTTTGCCCTGAAAATGTTTGATGTCAGCATTCATAGCCAAGGTGTTGCTACTTTACTCTGCTGCTCTATTTCCATTTCCAATGCACAGATCCAGGACAGAGGTTATACAAGGATTTGGTTTCCTCAGTGTCAATGCTCTTTGATAATTGCTTTTGCAAAATTAATGTAATAAAATGACTGTCCCAAAATGACTGCTTCAGGGAAGGCGTGTTTTTTTTTTTTAGAATTACTTGACTCCAGGCTGAAACTTTTTTCCCCTGAGCTCTCCATGACAGGGTCTTTCCTATCACATGTAGACTTTCCCTCTGATGTTTATCCTGTTGTCTCCAACTGTGTTTCCTTAGGCTGCTGTATTACCTTAGGCTGCTGTATTACCCTTTGTGCTTTAACTGTTTTTTTTTCCCTCGTGTACATGTAAGTATCAGTGTTACAGAACATGCGTATAAAAGGGGAGACTTTACACTCAGCAAGTAAATGGCAAATTTCACATATGACCAAAATTTGACTCTTTTGAGCAATTTTTAGTGGAAGAATTCATATTCATTTTCAAATTCATTTGCACAATCTCCACTATATGATCCGGTAAGCACTGGGAGGAAACAGAAGTTGATCTGTACTAATCTGTTCACTTTCCTCAGGAGGGCTGCTGGATGAGATGTTTAACCACGCAGGCGCTGGACACTTCCGTTTCTTGGGCAGCATCTTGGTCAATCTCTCTTCCTGCGTGGCGCTGAACCGTTTCCAGGCTGTGCAGTCTGTCCACATCCTGGAGACTAAAGCACATGAACTCTTGCAGCAGAACAGCTTCTTGGCCAGTAAGTACTCAATGAAAAAATACGTTCAACAAGGTGCCAACTCCTGTAAGTTGTCATTTTGGGAGTTTCTCCCTAAAGGTGTCTTACGATAGCTCAGAAAGAAAAGAAGTCCTCTCCAGATAAAACATAAAATAAAGCAGAACTAATTGCCTTAGATAAAACATAAAATAAAACAGAAATATTTGCCTTGGTTAATAAAAAGTTGTACCTTATGCCGTAGTGACTAATAACATTTTCACCATCCTAGGACCATTGCTATTTACTGCATCTGCTTTTATCATTTTATGACATCATGTTTTGGTTAAATCTCACTTCATAAGTTATATTATTCCTGATTAAAATTGTACTCTAATTTCCTGCATCACCTTTACTTTGATCAGAGTATCTTAATATCCTGGTTGGGGCGGAGAGCAGGCAATGGTCAACTCTGCTCCATTATTTAATTGTTCACCCATTCAAGATAAATATGGTGATGCTGTCATATTCTTTTGGAATACACATTTAAATATTTTTAATAGCAGTTTTCTATTTGTTAAGGTTGCTGTAACAAAGTATCTCAGACTAAAACAAGAGTTTATTGTCTCAGAGTTCTGGAAGCTAAATATTCCAGATAGAGACATCCACTGGTTTTTCCTGCGGGCTATGAGGAGAGGATCTTCTCTAGGCCCCTGTCGTTGGCTTGTAGGTGGCCATCTTCTCCCTGGGTTTCTGCACCTCATCTTCCCTCTATGTATTTCTCTGTGTTTAAGTTTCCCTCTTTTTATAAAGACACCTGCATATTGAGTTAGGGCGCACCCTAATGGCCCTCATTTTAACTTGATTACTCTTTAAATGTTATCTCCAAATATAGTCACATTCTGAGGTACTGGGGGTTAGAACTTCTACATACGAATTTAGTAGGGGGCATGATTTAGCTGTAATAGGCTTTAGGCATGCAATTCAAAGAATCCATGTGGCATAAAATAGAATCCATGTATTTAAGTTATGAATGATAAGTAACCCCAAAGAGATGGATTCTACACATTGAGTTAATATCTGCAATCAAGAGAAGAAATCTCTGCAAAAAACATCTAACAAATAATTTCTTTGTGTTGATTATATCACAGTTTGCTTTTATGAAAAATACAAAGCAGCACTGGACAGGGAATTAAGAGATCTTGGTTTAGGCTTACCACCAATTGCCTGTGTGACTGAAAGTCAGCTTTGCCCCTGGGGGCTCTGGGCTCTGAGTCTGCAGGAGTGCAGGGCTGTGAGTTTCAGGCTCCTGCAACTTTCTTGTCTTGCTCAGTGTAGACGTGGTTAGAGCCACTCCCTGCAGTGTGTTAATGCTTCACTTTTCCTTTTCTGCCACTAGGTATCATTTTCAACAATTCCTCATTCGGCAAGAGCTTCAGATCAGAGTCTGTCAAACTGCCACCCCATGTCTCATATACAATCCGGACCAATGTGTTATACAGCATGCGAACAGATGTGGTAAAAAACCCTTCCTGGAAGTTCCACCCTCAGAATCTACCAGCTGATGGATTCAAATATAACTACATCTTTGTCCCACTGCAAGACATGATCGAAAGAGCCATCATTTTGGTGCAGACTGGGCAGGAAGTCCTGGAACCAGCAGCACAGACTCAGGCGGCCCCTTACCCCTGCCATACCAGTGATCTGTGAGTAGCCTGGGGCTGGAACCACCGACAGTGAGAAGGGCCTTGCGTTTGTCAAGCTGAGGAGAGAAAACTCTGAGTTTTTCTATGGTTATTTCAAAAAGCACTGTTAAAAAATTCACCACTCACTTTTTAATTTTGTAAGGTTCATTTTTTTTATATGCTTGTAATCTTCAGGTAGAAGAAATATAATCGTTGAGTTAATACAATCAAGTGAAGTTTTAAATTTGACATCAGGCATCATCTATAGTTTTAAATACACTTAAAATAAATTTGATGAATAACATTCACAAGGGCTGTGCATGTCCAACAAAAGACTCCACTTATCTCACCTTGGGAAAACTGAGGGAGGTTATTTTCTCTGCAGTGCAAATCCTTAGACATAGGCTGTATATTGGGCAGGGTGGCGAGGGATTTCATACAGGCCTTGATCATGGCTTAGGTACCCATGAAGTAATACGAGAACATTTAGGAGTTCAATTGTGTAATTTGGCTGGTGACATCTACAGGAATAGAGGGGAAGCTCAGTGAAGAGCTGGAGCAGCTGGACAAGAGGACTTAGAGGGGACATCATGGAGGCATTAAAGCATTCATCAGGGAGGCCAGGCAGGGGATGTTTGCAGAGAGGACTGGAGGCTGTGGTCGGACTGGGGCTCAGTGAACCTGAGGGTGAGCTTGGACACCTTGGCAGGGTCAGACAATGAAAGGACTTCAAAGCTCACCAAAGGGGTGTGAGCCATATTGCTGTGGGCTGTGGGGCTCAGCCTGGACTTCTTACTTTCCTCATGGTGCATACTGTTCTCATAAGCATCCCCTCCCACAGCTGGCCTGGCTCTGGATAACACAGGTCATTCATTTGCAGTCCCTGCTTGCTGGCTCTGTTGCAGGGCCTCAGGAAGTTACCACCTTCTTACACTACTAAAGGAACAGGTTTGCATGTTCTATTAGTTACGAGAACAGGGACAAGTACTCATCCTTCATCGAGACACTGCCAGTAACAACTCATGGCACCTCCCACCCCTGACTGGGGCAGAGCCATGGACCACCAAGCAGAAATCAAGACTGCCTCTCTAGGTGACTGGGCGACACACATGTAAGGACAGGTGACTTGATGTCTTAACCCCTCCTTCCTGTCTAGTGATATTCTGCATACATAAGAGCACATCTACACATTTTTTAATGAAAATGCTGGTGGTACAGGAAGAACTTTCCCACAGTGGGAGGATAAAGGGTGAAGATCACTTGATTGAATTTATCTTGGGATAGCCTAGTGTGGTGCAGCGAACCAAAGGTCAGCAAAAAAGAGACTAAGGCGACGTTTTCACTCAGGGGCTGCCTTGTTAGGCAGACTGTTAGCAAGCCTCTTAACTTCTTTCTTTGTAAAATGACAGCTTTTCTTTCTTTTCAAAGTGATATTTTTGGCTTTGAACATTTTCAACCAGTGATTTTCTGCTCCTAAAGCATTTTTCTTGGAGGTGATAGCAGCAGGAGCAGAACCTGAGGAAACTGCTGTTGTTGGCTAGTTGTCATGCACAAACACTTCATACTCAGCTCAAACACCTGAGAGGTCTGAGAATTAATGATCTGTATTAGATACTGAGAGAAGTCAATGTTTTATTATGCTCATTTTCTAAAGGCAAACCTCAAATCTACTGCATTCTGACAGTCTCCTAGCTCCAAAGTATCCTATCATCTCCACCCATGAAAGAGGGGGGTTGTGCTTATGTGGATGGGAAGATGACAATTCCCTCTGCTCCTGTTCACAGGAGGAGGCTGGGGGTTTACTTTGTCCACTCTGACACAGGATATTTCCCAAGAAGGCACGATGGGAAGAACAGCATACACTCCTACAAATGTATTGATTGAAAGCTAGAAATGGCCTGAATAATCAGTTTTCAATTCCTACTGATCGGCCGGGTGCGGTGGCTCACGCTTGTAATCCCAGCACTTTGGGAGGCCAAGACGGGTGGATCACGAGCTCAGGAGATCGAGACCATCCTGGCTAACATGGTGAATCCCCATCTCTACTAAAAATACAAAAAAATTAGCCAGGTGTGCTGGCGGGCGCCTGTAGTCCCAGCTACTCGGGAGGCTGAGGCAGGAGAATGGTGTGAACCCGGGAGGTGGAGCTTGCAGTGAGCCGAGATCGTGCCACTACACTCCAGCCTGGGCGACAGAGCAAGACTCTGTCTCAAAAACAACAACAACAACAACAACAACAACAACAACAACAACAAAACCACAAATCAATTCCTACTGATCATGGTGTATGGCTAACGGACATTGCAAGGGAGCTAGAAAGGAGGCATTGAGGGACATGGATGGAGACGTATCTTTTTCACCCCTTGAAGATAAATTCTGATATATGAGAAACATTCCAGCCTGTCCTGACCTGCAGGACAGTCGAACAGACCCTGGAAGGGGGAGTGGGAATGGAGGAGACAAGAAAACACGAGAAATGGAGACAAGACAAATAGCCTGATCAAGTCTCGTTTAATGGTGGCAGTGCAATGCCTTATATAGGCTGGCAGGGGAAGAGGTTGGGCCAGGGCGGTGACGGGAGGGCTGGGTTCTCTCAAATTACAATTGCGCATGCGCCGTGGATTTTGTAATTTTCCCGGGCGCAGGATCGCGCCTGCGCGGTAGGCTGCATATCTTCCTGGGCGCGAAAATGTTTGCACGCGCGCGCGGGAAAAGTCTAGGCGCGCGGGAAAAGCTTTAGGCGCGCGCAGGAACAATTTATAATAAAGAACCCAGAAGTGCGCCGTCTTGTCTCCGCTTTGGGGAGATCAAGCAACAGAGGTCGGCTAATTCCAGGCCTCATGGCTCCGGACACCAGCCTAAAACGTTGGAATGAGTGGAATGCCCAGGTATGATTCTGGTGTCATGGAATTACCTCTCTTATTTTACTACTGGGACACTGCAACATAACTCCTCAGAAGTATTGTTTTACTTCTCTGAGAAAGATGAAGAAGTATTTTACTTCTCTGAAAGATTTAAATCTTTGAGATTTCTCATTGTGCTACATCCTTCTTTTATCTCTAGTTTCAAAGTCTCCCTTTCTTTAGGGCTTAGAGTACCTGCAGTGATTGAAACACAGTCTGAGATCTTGAAAGAACTCAGCCACTTGAGTAAAAATCCTAAAGCATGGTTTGTCCTGTAGACAACATTTGTTAAACATTTTTTAGTAGTTTCCTCCAGCCTACTAAATGAGCTATATATTCATTAGTTGATGAATTTATTCAATGACATTTATGTACTATTTGTTAGTCTCTAGACTAAATCAGTAAAGAAAATAAGTAAATCAGTAAAGAAAATAGGTGAATCAGTAAAGATAATAGGTAAAAATCCCTGCTCTGGTGAGACTTACAGTCCAGGGAAGCAGGGATGCCACAAATACAATTAAGAAGACAATTGCATTGAATGATAGGAAGCAGGAAGTGCCGTGGAGTTGGGAAATAGGATGAGCAGGGTCAGGGACACTAGGAGGGGAAGATGGAATTGTTAATGTGGATGGGGTAGACCCTATCAGGAAGGTACCATTTTAACAAAGACTTGACGGGATGCAGAAGCACAAGGCGAAGTGTGTTCTAGGGCAGAGGAACCCCCCATGAAAAGGCCCTGTGGTAGGAGTGGCCTAGGGTATGTGTGAAAAGTCATCAGAGCAGAGTGCACAAGGGAGATGGTGGGAGATGAAGTCCAGGAGCTGATCATAGATTGTGTGGTTGCAGGTGATAGGAGTGGTATTAAAAGGCTGCCAGAGAGTTTTGAGCAGGAGTGATGTCATCATCTGACTTACACTGTAAAAGTCTTGCTCAAGCCGTTGTGTGGAAAAGAGCTTGTAGGGGTATATGTGGGACAGGGAAATCATTTAGAAGGCTGTTGTAATAACCCAGGTGAGAGATGATGGTGGTTTGGTCCAGTGTGGTAGCAGAGAGGCTGGTAAAAAGTGGTCAGATTCTTGGTTGCATTCAAGAAGTAGAGGCAACAGAATTGCCAAAAGATTTTGTGAGTGTGTGATAGAGAGACATCAAGGAAGATTCCCCTATTTCGGTCCAAGTAACTGGATTGCTGGAATTATCTCTAACTATGATAGAAAAACTGTGGGTAGAGGTTTGGAGGATAAGGATAGAAACTCAGCTTTGGCCATGTCTAGTTGCCATTTAGGAATCCAAAGGAAATGTTAAGTAGGCAGATTTATTCAGGAGGCTGGGACAATGTACCTGGATCTATTAATTTAGGAGTCTCCCCCATTTTGATGGCATTTAGAACTTTAAGATATTACCATGGGAAGGAGTATAAATAGAAAAATAGAGAGGGCCAAGACCAAGTGTGAGGCCCCTTCCATGAAGAGGTCAAGGAGAAGAGGAGATTGAGAAAGTATCATTGAGGCAGGAGGAAAACCTACAGAGTGTGGAGTCCTCGAGGCCAAGCTGAGCAAAAGACTCCAGGAAGGGGAGTGATCAAGTATGTCATATGTGGGTCATGGGTGAAATAAGGTAAAGACAGGTAATGGACCACTGGATTTACATCATCCAGGACTTCATAGAGAGCAGCTTCCATGATGTGGTGAGAATGACCGCCAAATTAGAGTGGATAGAAGGGAGACTTGGAGGGGTAGAATTGGAGAGTGAACTCAGACAGCTCTCAATGGGAAGAAATGGGCAGTGACTTCTTCTTTGGGAAAAAGTTGTTTTTTTTTTTTTTAATATAAAATGCTATCTGGGGAATAGTACAGTAAGATGGGAAAATTGGTAGTGTATAAGCGTGGGGGACAGCTGTGTCCTGAATTAGTCAAGGGGAAGAGACCTCAGCAAGTGGAGAGACCTACTATAAGTGGGAACATGGCAATTCATCTGTGGTAACAAAACCTGTTTAACTCTATTTAACTAAAAATTTTCCACTTTTCTTGCACACAGATCTCTCTCTCTCCTCCTTTTCTTTTTCATGTAGTATCTACCAGCAGCTCATGGAACTAATGTCCTTAAAGGCATGCATTGGAAAATGTTGCTGGAGACTGTAGAGTTAGATAGGCAGCAGCAGTTTTTGAAATTTCATGTTCCTATCAACCCCATGATTCACAGGCACTTATCATACAATTATTTTATGATTGGAACTATAGTGTGTACCTCAAGAATATAAAGGAATTCAATTGTTAATGTATTGCTTCAAAGAATAAGCCAACTTACTAAAAAGGTTTTCAGAAAACGAAAACCACAACAATATTCTGGAATTGTTTTATATGCACAAAGAATATTTATTTGAAAGGGCACCTGTTATTTCCTCTATTGCTTTTTGGCTGCTTCAATTCACACCACCCTGGGGTGGGTCCAAGAGAAGGAGAAATGGAGCGTGCTGGGTCGGGCTGAGTGATGGCTCCCACGAGGCGTTGCATCTGGACTTTGATGTGTCTCGGGCGAAGTGTAGAGTGAAGGGTTGACAGCCACTCATGCTTGAAATGTTGAATTCCTGCTTAAAAAAAAAAAATCAGCTTGATCCACAACAGACCAGTGAGAGGACCTCTCATTTTATTTATTTTGATTGTTTCTCTTCCTTGGGCTCAAATTCAGGTAACTTTATTAAACACTTCTCTCTTCCATTTAGTCAATGGTCATTGTTCTCAGCAGAAATTCCCATTTCTGATGACCCCAGTGCTCAGAGCTGCTGGAAGCCTCCTCTGTTGCCCGCAGGCTCTGTACTGTCCCACCAACGCAGGTAATTCGTTGATGATACCAACTGTAGTGGGAAGGAGAAGAAAAATCCTCATTAAATTTTACAATTCTTCACTTTCTCAAGCCCCACACAGCTCTTACAAACTTATCTCCTTGCTGGGCAGAGGAGGATGGTTTCTCATTAAAACCTCAGCAAATTGTTTCTCCAATTTGTCTATATTCTTTCCTTCAACAGCAGCAAAGTAATCTCTTAAAATTTTGTATCACATTAAAAAAATCATCTCATTTATCCTCTAAGAACCTCAAAAGTACAGCAGAAGAAATTGAGACTCTGATAGGGTAAGTTATTTCCCCAAAGGTCTCACAGCATCTTAATACCCCTCACTCCCCAAATAAACTATTAATTGCCACTTGCTACTTTTAAGCACTTTAAGCAGGAGCCTTGGTCACTTGGCTCCATTTCATTCCATTGTATCTGAAAGTCTGGTATGTTTTCGGCCAGGTATGGTGGCTCACGCCTGTAATTCCAGCACTTTGGAAGGCCGAGGCGGGCAGATCACGAGATCAGGAATTCAAGACCAGCCTGGCCAACATGATGAATCCCGGTTTCTACTAGAAATACAGAAATTAGCTGGGTATGGTGGTACGCGTCTGTAATCCCAGCAACTCGGGAGGCTGAGGCAGGAGAACTGCTTGAACCCAGGAGGCGAAGATTGCGGTGAGCTGAGATTGCACCATTGCACTCCAGCCTGGGTGACAAGAGAAAGCTCTGTCTCAAAAAAAAAAAAAAAAAGAAAAGAAAAAAAAAAAAAGAATGCCTGGCATGTTTTCTTATATCCTGGCCAGAGCTCAGATTTGAGCAGTACTTCTTGACCTGGGTTGGTGGGAGTTTGGAAGTGTGTGGGGTGTTTTGATGGTAACAATGGGGTCCAGTGTATGTTTAGTATCTGAGGGCCAGAGGTGATGATTGTTTTGTAATAAATGGCACTGTAGTGTGTAATGAAGACTAGTACTAGCCAAATTCCAAAACAAGCTCATTTAGATCCACTGTTTGCTCTGCCTCTGATAAATTATTTCAAGGGGCTTCATCATTCACTCATACAGTTATTCCTGTATTCATCTATGTAAAAACATTTTGTTTTCATATTAACTGTATGACACACATTATTCCATGCTGGGGTGGATGCAGAGATGAGCACTATGCAGTTCTTGAGGTCAAGGAATTCGCTGCTTAATGCAATAGTTAGTGTACATTCATAACTAATAAGGGGTGAAAAGAAAGATACAGATGCTTTAAAAGTATCAGCACTGGGTTGATAACAATTGGTTTCATGGCTTCCTCTACCTAGTAAAATATAGCAGAATTTCTTGGTAGAAATTTTATGATCTGGGAGTCTGAATTAAGGTCTCAAAGTCTCCTTTTTCAGACATATTGGATCTTGACAGCACGTCTCACCTTCTAAGTTTATCTGATCTCTTTCGAGCTTCCTGGATCCCTTTAGAGTCTCAGACTTGGAATGATGACAGAACTGGGATGAAAAAACTGCATTTGGGTGCCAGTTTTGCCACTTGCTGGTTTGCAGGACCTTGGGCCAGTTTTGCACCAGCTTTGGGTGTCAGTCTCCTCACTTTGTACGCGGTTTAACTGCTGCCTGCCCAGCGCATTGGCTTGTAGTGGGCAGTGAAGCATCCTGCTTGAGGAGACCCTGAGACTTGTGAGGGGCAACACCAGGCACTGTGAGTGGGTGGGTGCTCTGAGTGGCAGCCCACTCCATTCTTGAGCAGCTTCAAATGTGAGAAAGTTCTTCCACCTACTGATGCAGAAGGTCTATACAGGTCTGATGTTCTTGGATGGTGTTAGATTCAGAGAGGTGAGGATGCATGCGAGCATCTTCCCTTCTCCCTGGCTTTCCCAAGGGAGTTACAAAAACTAGGAACAATAAAATGAATGACAGCCAACATTCCCCTTTGTTTGTAGTTAGGGAGGTGCACTTACTTTCATACACGGCTCCGGCAATGGCTGAGTCAGGAACACTAGAGTCTTAAATGCCCCTTACTTAACCTTCCCGGACCTCTAATCTCCTCCAATTCACAAATCACGTCAGCCTCCAACTGGCTCTGTTGCAGAAGGCAGCAGAAGACAGACAGCTGGCAAGTGACAGGGGTAACATGAGCCTGCACCTCTGGTTTCATGAAAAGGGAAGGGAGGATAAAGGCAGAGAGAGAAAGCAGAGGCCAAATGCACTGGTCCTTCTATTCAGCAGTTGCCCCCAGCTATATCCTGTCTCCCCAGGGTTGGTGAGGACTGCTCCTGGGCAGTAGTGGTGATGGGGGCCAGTGGAGAGGGGCAGGAGGAGGGCAGGGCAGAGGCCAGGCTGAAAGGTGGTGGCCGAAAATTTGCCACCTCCCTGCACTTGCCTCAAAGTCCTACATCCTGAGGAAAAAAAAAAAAAAAAAAAAAACAGCTGATTTATCAGGGTGATTCATTGCACTCACTGATAGTACTGACAGGCAACTAACACATCAAATACCATGAGCAAGGGTTACTAAAATGGGAACCAAAAAGGTCCACCTGCAGAAAAAGCAATGGTGACAATTAATGTTTATGAAGATCAGAGTATCCCTTTAGAAAGGCTTAAAGAAGTAAGAGTTTAATTTTGTAATGGTACAGTTTATAGATAGTTCTTTGATTTGGGTTCCAGAAAAGGGGAAACATACAGAGAATATTCTGGATTCTTAGTTTGATTCATACTCTTCTGATAAGGAGAGAATCCTATTTCTGAGGTTACTGAGGCATCCCTGACCTTTGTGTGTATGTTTTTTATTTTTAGTTCTATAAACAAGTGATAATCAAGAATGAAGAAAATAGAGAAAATAATTCACACTTCATATCCTGTTCTAAAACTACACTTACTTGTTTGTTTATGTTTTGTTTCAGGATGAGTCCCTCCATTCTTTGTCCTTATGATGCATGTTTTACAAACTAGAAATCGCAAAATCTTGCCAAGAGTTAGGCTGAAGGTTTTTGTGCTACATATTCATTTGGGAACTATTTACGGAGTGCTTACTATGTGTCATGCACTGTAATCACATGACATATGTAGTAGGGAAAGATGTAGTCCTGCCTTGAGGAAGCTTGGAGAGCAGGGATTGTTATGACAATATTAAGATGAGACAACCAGCCTGGACAGCATAGCAAGACCCCATCTCTACAGAAAATAAAATCAGCTGGGCATTGTGGTGTGTTCTATAGTCCCAGCTACTTGGGAGGCTGAGAGGGAGGAATTGCTTGAGCCCAGGAGATTGAGGCTGCAGTGAGCCGAGATCCTGCCACTGTACTGCAGCCTGGGCAATAGAGTGAGATCCTGTTTGGAAGAAAAAAAAAAAGGCAAGAAAACTATGAATGACTTAAATCTGCTCTGCTGTCACCCTGCTCTAGTGGAGACTGCAAAGGACGAGAATCAGAGCACCTCTTTAAAACTTGATACTCAGTGCAGTTGGTGGTGGTGGTACATAATACATAATGCTTCAACTTTAATACGAACCCTTTCCAATTATTAAGATCCTAGAAGAGAGGAATTAAAGTCAAAAAATGAAATAATTTTCTCTTCTCCCTTTGTCCCTACTCATCCTTCTTCATTTCCTCTCTTCCTGTGGTTGCTCCTGTTTTAACATGCTGTCTTTTTCCTTATTTTAAAAATTATTGATGTGCAAGTTATTTCATTCTTTTCTTATTTGACTTCTATTTTCTCAAAGAACCATACTTGGACTTTATAAATTCTCTCTTTTTTCTCATCTAACTTATTTCTGCTTTTATTTTTATTACTTCCTTTTATGTATCTTCAATATATTCTTTTATAATTTGAGACTAATGTTTAATTCATTATTTTTAGGTTTTTTCTTAAATATTTGTAGTTAAATATAATACATAGGTACCTAAGGTAATGACTTCTTCAACTCCTACCTTATGCCCCACAGATCTCATATGTAGCTAATAATTTGTTGTTTTCTAGATGCGTGCAGTACAGGTTTTTATTTTCTCTTTGACCCAAGAGCTGTTTAAATAAAGCTTCTTTTAATTTCCAGGTGGAAATTCTCAAGAATTTTAAAAATATGAAAAACTATGTTTACTCATCTTACTTGTAATAAGAAATATACAAATTAAATCTACTCTGTACTAGCATGTTTTTACATACCAGATGGACGAAATACAAAAATTGCATCATATGTTACATTGCCAAATTCTGTTGCTAAATCTTAATTTCGGAATTGTAGTCAAAATATGATCCTTGTTATTTCTGTTTTGGCATCAAGTAATATATAACCTACTTTTGTGAATGATTAATAGATACTCGAAAAGAATTTCTAATTCCCTATTGTAGGGCAGAGAATTTGATCTGCATTAATTTTGTTGTTTAGGATTTTTCTATCCTTAATTTGTGTCCTCTTGGTCTGTCTTAGACTGGGATAGGTAAATTATAGTCCCTTGGTTGTCCTTCTCTCTTTTTCCTGTGGAGTTTGGCTTTTGAATATTTGTGCTTTGTTACTGTGTGCATTGCTATGAATAATTGTGTCTTTTAATGCTTTGTGGACATAACTCTAGCTTGTATGGTACTGAAATGGTGACCTCTGCTTTTTTTCTCTCTTCTTCACTGTCTCTTCTTCTTCTTCTTCTTCTTCTTTTTTTTTTTTTTTTTGCCTTTGGGTGTTTCTATTTGCTTGATATGCCTTTGCCCATCGTTTCATTTAAATTTTTTTCTGAAGTATTTTGTTTCAGGTGTGTCTCTTGTATGCATTATATAGCTTATATAGGTGGCATTAATTCTTTGATAGTATAAACTGCAATTATAAATATACATATATTATCTTACCTCTATCTTGTGTTTCTTATGCTTATAATTTTTCTTTTAAGCTAATATTTAATAATGTTTTCTTATTATCATAGTGGTTACCTTATAGTTATATAAGTAATATAAACCTTTGCTTTTTTACCACAAGCAATAAAAGCTTAAAATATGTTCTCTTATTTCATCATATATTTTCTCTTGTCCATCATGCCATTTTAGTTGGTATTGTTAATCTTACTTAATGCCATCTTTTGTACTGTTAAAGACACTTATACTAATATTCTACATTTGCCAATATTTTAAAAAATAGTATTTGAGTTTGGCACACACCAACTTTTTCATCCTCTCTGACTCATTCCCCATTATCCTTCCATTTGTTTTTCATATCATTTCTGCATTTCAGGGAATAGTAGCATATGCAATCTGTCTTGTAACCTTAATTCCTATTTTTGCTTTAGTCTTGCTTTTACGGGAAAATGTACTCATTGCTTACCATTAGCCCTTTCACTGTAATTTACCAGTCATCATTTGGTCGGATGAAGTTTGCCATCTCGTAATTTTCTTAAGAAGCTCTGATAAGATAATATAACCTGAATCCTTATATACGTAAAAGTCTTTGTAGCATTTATATTTGAAGGACATCTTGGCTGAATATAAAACCCTTAGCTCATTCCTTCCTCAAGTATCCTATAAAAATAGTAGCTCTATTGTGTTTGGTCTTAAATGTTATTATGGAGAAATCTGAGGCCACGTTGATCTTTTCCCCCTTTTATATGACTTGGTAATTTTGACAAGCTGCCAGTAGCTTGAAAACTCAGTAAATTTATAAGAGTATGTTTCATTGTTGAACATTCTAGGACAATTTTCTATGATGACAAGACACATCCTTTGGATGTGTAGATTTTAATTTTTTTTTTTTTTGAGACAGAATCTTGCTCTGTCGCCCAGGCTGGAGTGCAGTGACCAGATCTCAGCTCACTGCAAGCTCCGCCTCCCGGATTTACGCCATTCTCCTGCCTCAGCCTCCGGAGTAGCTGGGACTACAGGCGCCCGCCACCTCGCCCGGCTAGTTTTTTGTACTTTTTAGTAGAGACGGGGTTTCACCGTGTTAGCCAGGATGGTCTCGATCTCCTGACCTCGTGATCCACCCGTCTCGGCCTCCCAAAGTTTTTTTTTAGTGGAGACTCTTGATGTATTCCAGCTTTGCAAATTTAGAAATATTTAGTTTTTATTTTTCAGAGAGTTTAATTGCCTGCATTTCTTTTCCCTGTGTTTCTAATCAATAGATTTTTACGTTTTAAAAAACTCTATTCCTGTTTCCTTTAAGTTGCTTTTCTTGCACCTATTTTCTACGTCCCTTACTGTATTTTGTGCGGCATCAATTTCGCCTATGTTTCTTCCAATTTTATTCTCCTTTGTCTGATGGTTAGTTTTTTTCGTATATTTTTTCTAAGTTCTTCCAATTCGCATTTCATATCTTTCTGCTACTTTACCATCTCATTAACTCAATTCTTATGATTGTGCTGTGTGGTGTGTCTTATAGAGGGGCTTGCCTTGTTTAAATTGTTTACGTATATTTAAAGTGATGACAAAAAGTATGTTCACTGTTATCATCTGTTCAATGAGACCAACTTTTTGGCATGAGTTTTTCACTTGTTAATAATTATGCAACTCTCAACCTCTTTTTATTTCTTTCACAAATGTTGTGCTAAATTTTTCTTACCATGGTTGTTACTCATCTGGAATGAATTGGATATTCCTGCCCAGGTATCTGCAAGA
This sequence comes from Piliocolobus tephrosceles, assembly GCF_002776525.5. Classification (NCBI taxonomy): domain Eukaryota; kingdom Metazoa; phylum Chordata; class Mammalia; order Primates; family Cercopithecidae; genus Piliocolobus; species Piliocolobus tephrosceles. The sequence goes on from NC_045441.1 coordinate 36,781,381, forward strand.
GGGTTCTGCTGGTGGTGAAAACCAGGTGCCATTAATGACCACACAGCTCAAAAGCTTACTTTTCCATTGCCACAAAGATAGAGTGCTTCCTGAAAACATATGGATTCCTCACATAACCTCCGTCTTCTGTTTCCCTGGAAATAGGGTCTAGGAGAAGGCTTCTCACACTACTTAATGTACTTTTTTATTTTTTGCTTTTTATTGTACACAATAGTTGTTCATATTCATGAGTTACTTGTGATAATTGGATACATGCATACAATGTGTAATAATCAAATCAGGGTAACTGAGATGGCCATCACTTCAATGATCATTTCTTTGTGTTAGGAATATTCCAAAGCCTGTCTTCTAGCTATTTTGAAATATACAAGTTATTGTTAACTACAGTTCCTTTAGTGTGCTATTGCACACTAGAACTTCTCCCTTCCTTCCATTTGCACACACTAAACAACCTCCAATTATTTTCCCCTCCCCTTTACCCTTCCCAGCGTCTGGGTAGCTCACCACTCTACTTTCTACCTCAATGAGTTCAATTTATTTTTAGCTCCCACATATGAGTGAGAACATATATTTGTCTTTCTGTGTCTGGTTTATTTCACCTAACATGATGTCCTCCAGTTCCATCCATGTTGCTTCAAATGACAGGATTTTATTTTTTGTAATGGCTAAATAATATTCCATTTTCTGTATATGCCACATTTCTTTATCTTTTCATCCATTGATGAACACTTAGGTTGATTCCATATCTTAGCTGTTGTGAATAAGTCTGCAATAAACATGGGAGTGCACATATCTCTTCGATATACTGATTTTCTTTATTTTAGATATACACTCTGCATTGGAATTGCCATATCATATTGTAGTTATATTTTTTAGTTATTTGAGGAAACTCCATACTGTTCTCCACAGTGTCTCTACTAATTTACATTCCCACCTAACAGAGTATGGGTTTTCCGCTTTCTCCACATCCCTGCCAGCGTCTATTATTTTCTCTCTTTTTGATAGTAGCTATTTTAACTAGAGTAAGATGGTATCTCATTGTGGGTTTAATTTGCATTTTTTTGATGATTCATGTTGTTCAGCATATATTTGTATAACTGTTGGCCATTCATAGGTCTTTTATTTTGAGAAATATCAAGTCAGATCTTTTGCCTATGTTTTAATTGGATTGTGTGGGTTTCTTGCTAATGTATTTGTTTGAGTTTCTTGTGTATTCAGGCTATTAGTCCCTTATCAGATGGATACTTTGCAAATATTTTCTCCCATTCTGTAGGTTGTCTTTACACTTTGCTAATGGTTTTCTTTGCAGAAGCTTTTTAGCTTGATGTAACATCATTTGTCTGTTTTTGCTTTTGTTTTCTGTGCTTTTGAGGTCTTACACAAAAAGTCTTTGTCTAGAATCAGTGTCCTGAAACAGTTCTCTGATATTTTCTTCTAGTGGTTTTATTGTTTTGAGCTTTATATTTAAGCCTTTAATCTATTTTGAGTTGATGTTTGTATATGGCGAGAGGTAAGGATCTAGTTTCATTCTTCTGTATATGGTTATCCAGTTTTTCCAGCATCATTTATTGAAGAGATAGTCCTTTTCCCAATGTATGAGCTTGGAGCCTTTGTTGAAAATGTGTTGGCTACAAATATATGGGTTTATATCTGTGTTCTTTATTCTGTTTCATTGGTTTATGTGTCTATTTTTATCCCAGTACCATGCTGTTTTGATTACTATCATTTTGTATTATATTTTGAAGTCAAGTAGTGTGATGCCTCCAGCTTCATTTTTTTTTTTTCCTCAGGATAGCTTTTGTTATTCTGGGTCTTCTGTGGTTCCATATAAGTTTTAGGATTTTTTTTCTATTTCTGTGAGGAATGTCATTGGTATTTTAATAAGGATTGCATTGGATCTGCAGATTGTTTTGGGTAGCATAGATATTTTAACAATTTTTTAAAATCAATAAGCATAGGATATCTTTTCATTTTTTATGTCCTCTTTAACTTCTCACATCACATCAATATTTCATAGTTTTCTTTGTAGAGATTTTTCACTTCTTTGGTTAAATGTATTCCTGATATTTTTATTTTGCTAGCTATTGTAAATGGGAATGCTTTCTTCATTTCTTTTTCAGATCATTTGGTGTTAATGTATAGAAATGCTACTGATTTTTGTATGTTGATTTTGTGCCCTGAAACTTTACTGAATTTGTCTACCAGTTCTAGCAGGTTTTTGGTGAAGTCTTCAGGTTTTTCTAAATATAAAATCATTTTATCTAGTAAACAAAGATAATTTGACTTTGACTTCTTTCTAATTTGGTTGCCCTTTATTTCTTAGTCTTGCTTAATTGCTCTATATAGGACTTCCAGCATTCTGTTAAATAAAAGTTGGGAAAGCTGTCTTGTTCCAGATCTTGGAAGAAAGGCTTTTAATTTTTTCCCATGCAGTATGGTATTAGCTGTGGATTTGTTATATTTGTTCTTTATTATTTTGAGACCTATTTCTGGTATACCCAGTTTGTTGAGAGTTTTTGTTATGAAAAAAATGTTTATTGTTATTAAATAGGTTCTCTTTTAGTATCTACAGAAATGCTCATAAGATTTTTGTTCTTGATTTTGTTAAGGTGATGTACCACATTTGTTGATTTGCGTATGTTGAACTATCATACTTCCATTCCTGGGATGAATCTCGTTTGATTATGATTAACAACCGTGTTAATGTGTTGTTGTATTTGGTTTGTTAATGTTTTGTTGAAGATGTTTGCCTTTATATTCTTAAGGAGTATAAGCCTGTATTATTTTATGTTTGTTAAGTCCTTGTCTTGTTTTGGTATCAGGGTAATCCCAGCCTCATAGAACAAGTTTGACTTCACTTTATCCTCTTCAATGTTTTCAATAGTTGGAGTAGAATTGGTATTAGTTCTTTAAATGTTTAGTAGAATTCAGTAGTGAAGCCATCAGGTCCTAGGCTTTCCTTTGATGAAAGACTTTATATTAGAGCAGAAATAAATAAAATGGAGACTAAAGCAATTAAAAAAGGTGAACAAAACAAAAAGCTGGTGCTTTTATTTTTTTGTTTTTGTTTTATATTGCCATAAATGACTTCAGGAAATTCTTTATAAGATTTGTTTTCTTAAAAGACCATGAAAATTTACAAATACATTGTTTTCTGAAAACCTGTGGTAAAACATTTAATCAATACCAAAAGGTAGAATTAAAAATAAATCTCCCATCCCCAATAGTGAGCCACAGTTTCCTCTCTCTAGGACAATAAATAAGAATACTTTTTTTTTTTTTTTGCATCTTCCAGGAGTTTTCTATGCATAAGTACCATTTTGTATAATTTATTCAAAATTCATTCAATATACACTAAACTCAAACATTAGCTCACTATACATCTTTTCTGTACTTATTTGTTTTACTTAATGATACCTAGTGGAGAGTTCTCCATCTTAGGTTATATTGACCTCATTATTTTTTCTGTCCAAATATATTTCATTATGTGAATGTAGAATGTATCATGTTTTATTTAGTGAAGCTTCTAATTGGTGGATATTAAATATGTTTTCCAAATTTTTAAAATATAATTTTAATTTTAATGTTAGATTCAGGGGGCACACGTGCAGGCTTGTTACATGGGTATATTGTGCGATGCTGAGGTTTGGGATACAGTTGAGCCTGTCATCCAGATAGTGAACATAGTACCCAGTAGTTTTTCAATCCTTGTCCCCTTCTTTCTCTTCCTTCTAGTAGTCCCCAGTGTCTACTGCTGCCATCCTTATGTCCATGAGTATGCACTGTTTAGCTCCCACTTGTAATTGAGACCATGCAGTATTTGGTTTTCTATTCCTGTGTTAATTTGCTTAAGATAATGACTTTCAGCTGCATCCATCTTGCTGCAAAAGACATGATTTCATTCTTTTTTCATGGTTGCATAGTATTCTATGGTGTATATGTACTACCTTTTCTTTATCCAATCCACTGCTGATGGGCATCTAGGTTGATTCCATGTCTTTGCTATTGTAAATAGTGCTGTGTTGAACATGTGAGTTCATATGTCTTTTTGGTTGAACAATTTGTTTTCTTTTGGATGTATACCCACTAATGGGATTGCTGGTTTGAATGG
>NC_045441.1:36785501-36839688 GCF_002776525.5 Piliocolobus tephrosceles
TTTTCTTTTGGATGTATACCCACTAATGGGATTGCTGGTTTGAATGGTAGCTCTGTTTTATTTGAGAAATCTCCAGACTGCTTTCTACAGCGGCTGAACGCGTTTACATTCCCATCAACACCATCAACACTGTATAAGTATTCCCTTTTCTTCATAGCCTGGCCAGCATCCATTATTTTGACTTTTTTTTTTTTATTATTATTATACTTGAAGTTCTAGGGTACATGTACACAACATGCAGGGTTGTCACATATGTATACATGTGCCATGTTGGTGTGCTGTGCCCATTAACTCGTCATTTACATTAGGTATATCTCCTAATGCTATTCCTCCCCCCCCTCCCCATAATAGGCCCCGGTGTGTGATGTTTCCCTTCCTGTGTCCAAGTGTTCTCATTGTTCAATTCCCACCTATGAGTGAGAACATGCAGTGTTTGGTTTTCTGTTCTTGCTATAGTTTGCTGAGAATGATGGTTTCCAGCTGCATCCATGTCCCTACAAAGGACACGAACTCATTGCTTTTTATGGCTGCATAGTATTCCATGGTGTATATGTGCCACATTTTCTTAATCCAGTCTGTCACTGATGGACATTTGGGTTGATTCCAAGTCTTTGCTATGTGAATAGTGCTGCAATAAACATATGTGTGCATGTGTCTTTATAGCAGTATAGATTTATGATCCTTTGGGTATATACCCAGTAATGGGATGGCTGGGTCAAATGGTATTTCTAGATCCTTGAGGAATCGCCACAGTGTTTTATACAATGATTGAACTAGTTTACAGTCCCAACAACAGTGTAAAAGTGTTCCTATTTCTCCATGTCCTCTCCAGCACCTGTTGTTTCCTGATTTTTTAATGACTGCCATTCTAACTGGTGTGAGATGGTATCTCATTGTGGTTTTGATTTGTATTTCTCTGATGGCCAGTGATGATGAGCATTTTTTCATGTGTCTGTTGGCTGTATGAATGTCTTCTTTTGAGAAATGTCTGTTCATATCCTTTGCCCACTTTTTGATGGGGTTGTTTGTTTTCTTCTTGTAAATTTGTTTGAGTTCTTTGTAGATTCTGGATATTAGCCTTTTGTCAGATGAGTAGATTGCAAAAATTTTCTCCCATTCTGTAGGTTGCCTGTTCACTCTGATGGTAGTTTCTTTTGCTGTGCAGAAGCTCTATAGTTTAATTAGATCCCATTTGTCAATTTTGGCTTTTGCTGCTGTTGCTTTTGGTGTTTTAGACATGAAGTCCTTGCCCATGCCTATGTCCTGAATGGTATTACCTAGGTTTTCTTCTAGGGTTTTTATGGTATTAGGTCTAAATTTAAGTCTCTAATCCATCTTGAATTAATTTTCATATAAGGAGTAAGGAAAGGATCCAGTTTCAGCTTTCTACTTATGGCTAGCCAATTTTCCCAGAACCATTTATTAAATAGGGAATCCTTTCCCCATTTCTTGTTTCTCTCAGGTTTGTCAAAGATCAGATGGCTGTAGATGTGCGGTATTATTTCTGAGGACTCTGTTCTGTTCCATTGGTCTATATCTCTGTTTTGGTACCAGTACCATGCTGTTTTGGTTACTGTAGCCTTGTAGTGTAGTTTGAAGTCAGGTAGCGTGATGCCTCCAGGTTTGTTCTTTTGACTTAGGATTGTCTTGGCAATGCAGGCTCTTTTTTGGTTCCATGTGAACTTTAAAGCCGTTTTTTCCAATTCTGTGAAGAAACTCATTGGTAGCTTGATGGGGATGGCATTGAATCTATAAATAACCTTGGGCAGTATGGCGATTTTCACGATATTGATTCTTCCTATCCATGAGCATGGTATGTTCTTCCATTTGTTAGTGTCCTCTTTTATTTCACTGAGCAGTGGTTTGTAGTTCCCCTTGAAGAGGTCCTTTACATCCCTTGTAAGTTGGATTCCTAGGTATTTTATTCTCTTTGAAGCAATTGTGAATGGAAGTTCATTCATGATTTGGCTCTCTGTTTGTCTGTTACTGGTGTATAAGAATGCTTGTTATTTTTGCACATTAACTTTGTATCCTGAGACTTTGCTGAAGTTGCTTATCAGCTTAAGGAGATTTTGGGCTGAGACAATGGGGTTTTCTAAATATACAATCATGTCATCTGCAAACAGGGACAATTTGACTTCTTCTTTTCCTAACTGGTTACCCTTTATTTCTTTCTCTTGCCTGATTGCCCTAGCCAGAACTTCCAACACTATGTTGAATAGGAGCGGTGAGAGAGGGCATCCCTGTCTTGTGCCAGTTTTCAAAGGGAATTTTTCCAGTTTTTGCCCGTTCAGTATGATATTGGCTGTGGGTTTGTCATAAATAGCTCTTATTATTTTGAGGTATGTTCCATCAATACCGAATTTATTGAGCGTTTTTAGCATGAAGGGCTGTTGAATTTTCTCAAAAGCCTTTTCTGCATCTATTGAGATAATCATGTGGTTCTTGTCTTTGGTTCTGTTTGTATGCTGGATTACATTTATTGATTTGCGAATGTTGAACCAGCCTTGCATCCCAGGGATGAAGCCCACTTGATCATGGTGGATAAGCTTTTTGATGTGCTGCTGAATCCGGTTTGTCAGTATTTTATTGAGGATTTTTGCATCGATGTTCATCAGGGATATTGGTCTAAAATTTTCTTTTTTTGTTGTATCTCTGCCAGGCTTTGGTATCAGGATGATGTTGGCCTCATAAAATGAGTTAGGGAGGATTCCCTCTTTTTCAATTGATTGGAATAGTTTCAGAAGGAATGGTACCAGCTCCTCCTTGTACCTCTGGTAGAATTCAGCTGTGAATCCATCTGGTCCTGGACTTTTTTTGGTTGGTAGGCTACTAATTATTGCCTCAATTTCAGAGCCTACTATTGGTCTATTCAGGGATTCAACTTCTTCCTGGTTTAGTCTTGGAAGAGTGTGAGTGTCCAGGAAATCATCCATTTCTTCTAGATTTTCTAGTTTATTTGCGTAGAGGTGTTTATAGTATTCTCTGATGATAGTTTGTATCTCTGTGGGGTCCGTGGTGATATCCCCTTTATCATTTTTTATTGTATCTATTTGATTCTTCTCTCTTTTCTTCTTTATTAGTCTTGCTAGTGGTCTGTCAATTTTGTTGATCTTTTCAAAAAACCAACTCCTGGATTCAATGATTTTTTGGAGGGTTTTTTGTGTCTCTATCTCCTTCAGTTCTGCTCTGATCTTAGTTATTTCTTGCCTTCTGCTAGCTTTTGAATGTGTTTGCCCTTGCTTCTCCAGTTCTTTTAATTGTGATGTTAGAGTGTCAATTTTAGATCTTTCCAGCTTTCTCTTGTGGGCATTTAGTGCTGTAAATTTCCCTCTACACACTGCTTTAAATGTGTCCCAGAGATTCTGGTATATTGTATCTTTGCTCTCATTGGTTTCAAGGAACATCTTTATTTCTGCCTTCATTTCATTATGTACCCAGTAGTCATTCAGAAGCAGGTTGTTCAGTTTCCATGTAGTTGAGCAGTTTTGATTGAGTTTCTTAGTCCTGAGTTCTAGTTTGATTGCACTGTGGTCTGAGAGACAATGTGTTATAATTTCTGTTCTTTTACATCTGCTGAGGAGTGCTTTACTTCCAACTATGTGGTCAGTTTGGGAATAAGTGTGATGTGGTGCTGAGAAGAATGCATATTCTGTTGATTTGGGGTGGAGAGTTCTGTAGATGTCTATTAGGTCTGCTTGATGCAGAGTTAAGTTCAATTCCTGGATATCCTTGTTAACTTTCTGTCTCGTTGATCTGTCTAATGTTGACAGTGTGGTGTTAAATTCTCCCATTATTATTGTATGGGAGTCTAAGTCTCTTTGTAAGTCTCTAAGGACTTGCTTTATGAATCTGGGTGCTCCTGTATTGGGTGCATATATATTTAGGATAGTTAGCTCTTCCTGTTGAATTGATCCCTTTACCATTATGTAATGGCCTTCTTTTGATCTTTGATGGTTTAAAGTCTGTTTTATCAGAGACTAGGATTGCAACCCTTGCTTTTTTTTTGTTTTCCATTTGCTTGGTAGATCTTCCTCCATCCCTTTGTTTTGAGCCTATGTGTGTCCCTGCATGTGAGATGGGTCTCCTGAATACAGCAAACCGACGGGTCTTGACTGTTTATCCAATTTGTCAGTCTGTGTCTTTTAGTTGGACCATCTAGTCCATTTACATTTAAGGTTAATATTGTTATGTGTGAACTTGATCCTGTCATTATCACATTAGCTGGTTATTTTGCTCGTTAGTTGATGCAGTTTCTTCCTAGCATCGATGGCCTTTACATTTTGGCATGTTTTTGCAATGGCTAGTATCAGTTGTTCCTTTCCATCTTTAGTGCTTTCTTCAGGATCTCTTTTAGGGCAGGCCTGGTGGTGACAAAATCTCTCAGCATTTACTTGTCTGTAAAGGATTTTATTTCTCCTTCACTTGTGAAACTTAGTTTGGCTGGATATGAAATTCTGGGTTGAAAATTCATTTCTTTAAGAATGTTGAATATTGGCCCCCACTCTCTTCTGGATTGTAGAGTTTCTGTTGAGAGATCTGCTGTTAGTCTGATGGGCTTCCCTTTGTGTGTAACCCGACCTTTCTCTCTGGCTGCCCTTAACATGTTTTCCTTCATTTCAACTTTGGTGAATCTGACAATTATGTGTCTTGGAGTTGCTCTTCTCAAGGAGTATCTTTGTGGTGTTCTCTGTATTTCCTGAATTTGAATGTTGGCCTGCCTTACTAGGTTGGGGAAGTTCTCCTGGATGATATCCTGGAGAGTGTTTTCCAACTTGATTCCATTTTCCCCATCACTCTCAGGCACACCAACCAGACGTAGATTTGGTCTTTTCCCATAATCCCATATTTCTTGGAGGCTTTGTTCATTTCTTTTTACTCTTTTTTCTCTACACGTCTCTTCTCACTTCATTTCATTCATTTGATCTTCAATCACTGATACTCTTTCTTCCAGATGATTGAGTCAGTTACTGAAGCTTTTGCATTTGTCACATAGTTCTTGTGTCATGGTTTTCATCTGTATCAGTTCTTTTAAGGTCTTCTCTGCATTGGTTATTCTAGTTATCCATTCATCCATTCTTTTTTCAAGGTTTTTAGTTTGTTTGCGCTGGTTACGTAGTTCTTCCTTTAGCTCTGAGAAGTTTGATTGACTGAAGCCTTCTTCTCTCAACTCGTCAAAGTCATTCTCCATCCAGGTTTTTTCCGTTGCTGGCGATGAGCCGCATTCCTTTGGAGGGGGAGATGCGCTCTGATGTTTTGAATTTCCAGCTTTTCTGCACTGCTTTTTCCCCATCTTTGTGGTTTTATCTGCCTTTGGTCTTTGATGATGGTGACGTACTGATGAGTTTTGGTGTGGGTGTCTTTTCTGTTTGTTAGTTTTCCCTCTAACACTCAGGACCCTCAGCTGCAGGTCTGCTGGGGTTTGCTTGAGGTCCATTCCAGACTCTATTTGCCTGGGTATCAGCAGCAGAGGCTGCAGATGATAGAATATTGCTGAACAGCGAGTGTTGCTGTCTGATTCTTGCTCTGGAAGCTTCATCTCAGGGGTGTACCCAGCCACGTGAGGTGTGAGGTGTCTGTCTGCACCTAGTGGGGGATGTCTCCCAGTTAGGTTACTCAGGGGTCAGGGACCCACTTGAGCAGGCAGTCTGTCCATTCTCAGATCTCAACTTCCATGCTGGGAGAACCACTGCTCTCTTCAAAGCTGTCAGAGAGGGACTTTTATGTCTGCAGAGGTTTCTGTTGCTTTTTGTTTAGCTATGCCCTGTCCCCAGAGGTGGAGTCTACAGAGACAGTCAGGCCTCCTTGAGCTGTGGTGGGTTCCACCCAATTCGAGCTTCCTGGCAGCTTTGTTTACCTACTTAAGCCTCAGCAATGGCGGGCGCCCCTCCCCCAGCCTCACTGCCACCTTGCAGTTAGATCTCAGACTGCTGTGCTAGAAATGAGGGAGGGTCCGTGGGTGTGGGACCCTCTGGGCCAGGTGTGGGATATAATCTCCTGGTGTGCCGTTTGCTAAGACCCTTGGTAAAGCTCAGTATTAGGGTGAGAGTTACCCAATTTTCCAGGTGTTGTGTGTCTCAATTTCTCTTGGTTAGGAAAAGAAATTCCCTTCCCCCTTGCGCTTCTCCGATGAGGCGATGCCTCACCCTGCTCAGCTCTTGCTGTTCGGGCTGCACCCGCGGACCAGCATCGACTGTCCGACACACTCCAGTGAGATGAACCTGGTAGCTCAGTTGAAAATGCAGAAATCACCCATATTCTGTGTCGCTCACACTGGGAGCTGGAGGCTGGAGCTGTTCCTATTCGGCTATCTTGGGCACCCCCCGCTATTTTTGACTTTTTAATAATAGCTATTCTGACTGGTGTGAGATGGTATCTCACTGTGGTTTTGATTTTCATGTCTTTGGTGATTTTTGATGGGGAGGATTTTTTTTCATGTTTGTTGGCTGCATGTATGTCTTTTGAGAAGCACCTGCTCCTGTCTTTTGCCTGCTTTTATTGGGGTATTTGTTTGTTGAATTGTTTAAGTTCCTTATAAGCTGTGGATATTAGACATTTGTTGGATGCATAGTTTGCAAATATTTTCTCCCATTCTGTAGGTTGTCTCTACTCTTTTAATAGTTTCAAAGAGGTGTTTTTTTTTTTTAAAGATAAAATCAACAAATTTTTAGCTAGATTAAGAAGAAAGAGCGAAGACTCAAATTGAATAAAATTGGAAGCACAAAAGGAGACATCATAACTGATACCACAGAAATACAAAGGATCAATAGTGACTATTATGAATATACATCAACAAATTGAAAAATCTAGAAGAAATGGACAAATTCTTGGATACATACAACCTATCAAGATTGAACAATTAAGAAATAGAAAGCCTGAAAAGACCAATAATGAGTAACAAGATCAAGACAGTGACAAAGCTATCCAATTTATCATGCAACTTGACACCCACCTAACATAATCTGTTTTGTATATTTTGCCTCTCAGAGTGTGCTGTTTGCTTTTTTTTTTGAGACGGAGTCTCGCTCTGTCGCCCAGGCTGGAGTGCAGTGGCCAGATCTCAGCTCACTGCAAGCTCCGCCTCCCAGATTCACGCCATTCTCCTGCCTTAGCCTCCCAAGTGGCTGGGACTACAGGCGCCCGCCACCTCGCCTGGCTAGTTTTTTGTATTTTTTAGTAGAGACGGGGTTTCACTGGGTTAGCCAGGATGGTCTCGATCTCCTGACCTCGTGATCCACCCGTCTCGGCCTCCCAAAGTGCTGGGATTACAGGCTTGAGTCACCGTGCCTGGCCACCGTTTGCTTTTAAGAAGTGTTTTTTTTTTTTTTTTTTTTTAGACAGGGTCTTGTTCTGTCACCCAGGTTGGAGTGTGATGGTACAATCATGGCTCACTGCAGCCTCAAATTTCCTGGGCTCAAGTGATCTTCCCACCTCAGCCTCCCAAGTAGCTGGGACCACAGGCATGCACCACCACATCTGGCTGATTTCTGAATTTTTTTGAACAGGCAGAGTTTAACCATGTTTCCCAGGCTTGTCTCAAACTCCTGGGCTCAAGTGATCTGCCTGCCTTGGCCTCCCAAAGTGTTGGGGCTACAAGAGTGAGCCACTGCATCCAACCAAGAAATGTATTTTCAATGGTGCATTTTGAGATCTGCAGAAGGTGGGGTTTTGCTACAGAAATCTTTCCTATTCACATTTTTGTGTGACTCTCACATGAACTTGATTTTTTTTAGCACCATTTCAATTGCTTCATGTCTCTTCTAAACATTTATAAAAAATTGAATGTTTGTCTTTTTTTTCTTATCTTTTTGATTTTAGACCAATTTTCAGGAGCATATAAGAAATTGGCTGGGTTACATAGCCATGTTTTGTAATCTGTCATCTCCAATTTCTTATGCTATTCTGTTTCTACCAAATGACCTCAGTCTGACATGTCTGTACAGTGTCTGGGTACTCTCTTGTATCTGAGGTAGGTGCTCCAAGACCTTCAGAGCTAGGATGATCCATCTCCAAGCCTCTCAAGACTTTCTCCTTTACAAAGCTTTAAGGGATCAATAGGATGCACACATGGTACAGAAGTCTGACCTAAGGTAACTTCTGAATCAACAACTTAGAGAAGAATCTTAGATAATGCTTGTGCTTGATACTTATGGACTCTTTTGTAAGATTCAAGTTGCTGCAAGAATAGAGTTCAGTAGTCATCAAGTCCACTACCATTAAGAAAGAAAAAAAAAGTACGCAAACAAATAGACAAACTTCTTCAGCTCTCCAAATACATTCATTATTAGTTGTCTTTAACTTTACAAGTGATCTAAACTTCCTGTCTGTGGTAAATTGTGTTACTTTGGGATAACAAATGGCATTTGCTGGATAGACAAGTATATGGAGTTTATGGCACTTCCTCTTCATAGACTGCTACCTGCTCTGAGCACTACAAAAAATGCTTTTTAAAAAATCTAGAGAGTCTCGAAACTGGAAATCTAAAAGACTCTGCCTTCTGCAAACAGTCATTGTATAGCATAGAAGTTAACCATATTTAACCTTCCTTCCTTCCTTCCTTCCTTCCTTCCTTCCTTCCTTCCTTCCTTCCTTCCTTCCTTCCTTCCTTCCTTCTTTCTCTCTCTCTCTCTCTTTCTTTCTTCTCAACTCACTGCAACCTCTGCCTGCCAGGTTCAAGTGATTCTCCTGCCTCAGCCTTCTGAGTATCTGGGATTACAGGCATGCGCCATCACACCCGGCTAATTTTTGTATTTTTAGTAGAGACATGGTTTCACCATTTATTGGCCAGGCTGGTCTCGAACTCCTGATCTCAGGTGATCCAGCTGCCTCGACCTCCCAAAGTGCTGGAATTATAGGAATGACCCACCGCACCCAGCACACATTTAACTTTCAAACATAACCTGCCAAGTTGACAGTTTGTAAAAGTTGCCTTAAGCAGAAAAGTGAATAAAAACAAAGAGGTGAGTTTCCTTTTCTTTGTTACACATCCATCTATTTATTAATAAGTGTTTGGCTTCCTTTATGAGGCAGGCCCTTGCCAGAGCAAGGAGATACAATGGGAGGTCTTCCTTAAGGAGCTTAGATTTTGCAGACATCAAAATTTTTGAACATCCTCCATGCTGTCATTAATGCTATGAAGGAGAAATTCTGGAGGACCTCTGAGAGGCTACTTCAGCAGGGCAAGTGTCCAATCTGGACATTTTCCTGTCTCCAGGGCCACAGTCTTTGTTGGGGACCCCTTGTTTCTCATCTAGACTGCTGAGTCTGCTGTAGCCTTCTGACCCCTTGCTTCACAGGCTTCCCCACCTGCACCCCATTGTCTACATGGCACTTAGTGGTCTTTTTAAAAACACTGTGCACCTAACTATGCTACCTCTCTGTTTCTCTCTTTCTCTTCCTTTTAAAGTCTTTTCAATGTACTTTCTTGTTCACTGAATAAAATATAGAACTTACCTTGACATGAAAGATCCTTGCATGATCTGTCCTCTGCTCATGCTCTGACCCCATCTGCTGCTGTTGCATGAAGGTCTTGGCTGCTCCTGACCTGTGTTCTGTTTGCTCCAACCTCTGGTCCTTGCCCTTTTTTTCCTTTGCCTGGAGCAGTCTCCCTTCGGATACCTGTGTGACTCATTTCTTTACTGCATCTGCTTTCTGCTTGAGTATTTTTTTCCGCTGTCAGCTCAGCTAATCACCCTGTCTGAAATAGCATTCCTTCTCACTTTTGGTTAAGCTGGTTCTTTTTTCCTCATAGCCTTTATCACTACCTGACATTATGCGTCTCTGTTTTAGTCCTTTCTGTGTTGCTATCACAGAATACCCAAGACTGGGTAGTCTGTAAAGAAAATAAGTTTATTTGGCTCATAATTCTGGCAGGAAGTCCAAGATTAGGCAGCCTGTCTGGTCGGCTTCTGCTGAGGGCGTCATGCCACTTCAACTCATGGCGGGAAGTTTAAGGGGGAGAGGGTGTGTGCTTCATACATGAGAGGCAAACTTGCTTCATAACAGCCAGCTTTCTCAAGAACTAATCCAGTACCCTGGGAACTCACCTTGTCTCATGAGAACTATGTTAATCCATTCATTAGTGTGGAGACCCCACAACCCAAACACCTCTTAAGGCTGCATCACCTCTCAATACCATTACATGGGCAATTAAATTTCAACATGAGTTTTGGCAGGGACAGAACATAGCAATCTGTGTTTATTGGATTATATTATGTCCCTTTTCACCTTGCCAACATACTAGAATGAAAGATCCTTAATGGCAGGGCCTTTTACTGTTTGGCTCATTCGTGTAACACCAGCCCAGTAACATGGCGTGTACCTGCGGTTGGTCTCAATGTTGAATAAATAATTATTACATGGATTTAGAGCTCAGAGAGTATGTGGTGGGAAGACAGAGGGTCCAGTTTGAGGTAAGGATGCCTACATTTAAAGGCAGGTAAAAGAGAAGTTGCCAAGCTGTGGGTGCAAAGCTGGGAGTTGTTCTGGAAGCAAAGAGGAAAGAGAGGAGAAGGGAATGACCAAAGTCATCAAACATGTCTGAGAACTCAAGAAGGAAAATGACTAGAAAATTCTCATTGGATTTTGAGGCATGACTGTCACTGATGCCCTAGATAAGAGTCATTTCAAGTGTATATTAGAAATGGAGCCCAGTTAGAGTGGGTTGAAATGTGAGTGTTGGGAAAAGAGACAGGAAGACTTTCGTTTGCCAGTTTTCACGTATTTTGTAGATGATAATCTATGATCAATTAATATCAATAATTGAAGATAGATAATGGTCCCAACTAATTTGGGGAAATAGTAGGCATGGATTAATGACCTGCTTTGCTCCAACCTTCTCTGCCTATGGCAAGTGTCACAGAGTATTGTGGTTGGGCTGTGGCTCTCTGAGAGACCTTGAACCAGTTGTGTCTCCTTCATGAGTTCCTTCATGAATTTGCACACCTACAAAATCAGCACACCAATCATGGCCCTCCTACCTAAGTCACAGGCATGTAGAAATGACCAAAGGAGACATCGCTCCTGAAAGTGCTTTGTAACTTGAAAGAAAAATGTAAAATAATAGTAGAGTCATTTTGCTTGCCTCCGGATGCTGACTAAATTATCCCCTTACAGATTCCTGAACAACGTTGGTTTCTTTTTTCCACTGATAATGATGCTGACGTGGATGGTGTCTGTGGCCAGCATGGTCAGAAAATTGGTGTATGAGCAGGAGATCCAGATAGAAGAGGTAAATATCCTTAAACCTCACCTGGGAGACAAAGATAGGGAAGCTGGGGACTTTGGAAATGGATCTTGTCCCAAAACTAACCTGAGCCTCTCTGTTTTGCTTCCCTCTCCTCTGCTGGGGTTCTGGTGTACAAAATAGCTGAGTCCCTGTTCCAGAAAGATGATTTTATGTTGAAGTCTGAAGCAATGCCACGCTTTAACAGATATTTTCCATTGACGTGAAAGAAAGTCAAAGAATAGCCATACGAGATTGCAAGAACAAAGCCAATGTTCCTCATTCAGCAACTTTTTTCAAACCCAGAAAAACATAGCAGCAGACTTCCCATCTTAATTTATGCTTAGAATTTTTTTTATGTAGAGGCCCTGCTATTTTTGTTATAATACTGTTATAAAACTTGAAACTACATAACTTATTTTTTTTATTTCCATAGATTTTTTGGGGAACAAGGGGTGTTTGGTTACATGAATAAGTTATTCAGTAGTGATTTCTGAGATTTTGGTGCACCCATCACCCGAGCAGTGTTCCTGGTACCCAATGTATAGTCTTTTATCAGTCACCACCCCCAACCCTTTACCCTGTGTCCCCAAAGTCCGATGAATCATTCTTATGCTTTCGTGTATCATAGCTCAGCTCCCACATGTGAGTGAGAACATGTGATGTTTGGTTTTGCATTCCTGAGTTACTTCACTTAGAATAATAGTCTCAAATTCCATCCAGGTTGCTCTGTATGCTATTATTTCATTCCTTTATATGGCTGGGTAGTATTCCATGGTGAGTGTGTGTGTGTGTGTGTGTGTGTATGTGTGTATATACTTTTTCTTTATTAACTCATTGATTGATGGGCACTGGGTTGGTCCCCTATTTTTGTAATTGTGAATTGTGCTGCTATAAACATATGTGTGCAACCACCTTTTTCATATAATGATTTCTTTTCCTCTGGGTAGATACCCAGGAGTGGGATTGCTGGTTCAAATGGTAGATCTACTTTGAGTTCTTTAAGGAATCTCTACACTGTTTTCCATAATGGTTGTACTAGTTTACATTCCCACGAACAGTGTAAAAGTATTCCTTTTTCACTGCATCCATGTGAACATCGATTATTTTTTGATTTTTTTTAATTATAGTCATTCTTGCAAGAGTAGAGTGATATTACACTGTGGTTTTGATTTGCATTTCCCTGATAATTAGTGATGATGAGTATTTTTCCATATGTTTGTTGGCATGTATCTATCTTCTTTTGAGAACTGTCTATTCATGTCCTTAGCCCACTTTTTGATGAGACTGTTTGTTTTTTTCTTGCAGTTCTTTGTAGATTCTGGATATTAGTCCTTTGTTGGATATATAGATTGTGAAGATTTTCTCCTGCTCTGTGGGTTGTCTATTTATTCTGCTGATTATTTCTTTTGCTGTGCAGAAGCCATTTAGTTTAATTAAGTCCCATTTATTTATCTTTGTTTTCATTGCATTTACTTTTGGGTTCTTGGTCATGAAGTATTTGCCTAAGCCAATGTCTAGAAGGGTTTTTCTGATGTTATTTTTCTAGACTCTTTATGGTTTCAGGGCTTAGATTTAAGTCTTTTATTCACCTTGAGTTGATTTTTGTATAAGGTGAGAGATGAGGATCCAGTTTCATGCTTCTACTTGTGGGTTGCCAATTATCCCAACATCATTTGTTGAATAGGATGTCCTTTCCCCACTTTATGTTTTTGTTTGCTTTGTCGAAGATCAGTTGGCTATAAGTATTTGGGTTTATTTCTGGGTTTTCTATTCTGTTCCATTGGTCTATGTGCCTATTTTTATACCAGTACCATGCTATTTTGGTGACTATGTCCTTATAGTATAGTTTAAAGTCGGGTAATGTGATGCCTCCAGATTTGTTCTTTTTGCTTAGTCTTGCTTTGACTGTGTGGGTTATTTTTTTGGTTCCATATGAATGTCAGGATTGTTTTTTCTAGTTCTGTGAGGAATAATGGTGGTATGTTGATGGGAATTGCATTGGATTGCAGATTGCTTTTGGCAATATGGTCATTTTCACAATATTCATTCTACCCATCCATGAGCACAGCATGTGTTTCCTTTGTTTGTGTCATCTATGATTTCTTTTAACAGTATTTTGTAGTTTTCCTTGTAGAGGTGATTCACCTCCTTGTTTAGGTATATTCCTAAGTATTTTATTTTATTTCTTGTAGCTATTGTGAAAGGGGTTGAGTTCTTGATTTGATTCTCGGCTTGGTCACTGTTGGTGTATAGCAGAGCTACTGATTTGTGCACGTGAATTTTGTATCCTGAAACTTTGCTGAATTTACTTGTCAGTTCTAGGAGATTTTTGGATGAGTCTTTAGGGTTTTCTAGGTATATGATATTATCATCAACGAACATCAACAGTTTGACTTCCTCTCTACTGATTTGGATGCCCTTCATTTCTTTATCTTGTCTGATTGCTCTGACTAGGACTTCCAGTACTATGTTGAATAGTAGTGGTGAAAGTGGGCATCCTTATCTTGTTCCAGTTCTCAGAGGAAATGCTTTCAACTTTTCCTTGTTCAATACAATATTGGCTGTGGGTTTGTCATATATAGCTCAGACCATAGTAGAATAAAATTGGAAATAAACTACAAAAGGAACCCTCAAAACCATGCAAATATGTGGAAATTAAATAACATGCTCCTGAATGATCACTGGGTCAAGAATGAAATAAAGATGGAAATTAACTGAACTGAATGATAATAGTGATACAACCTATCAAAACCTTTGGGATATGTTAAAAGTGATGCTAAGAGGAAAGTTCACAACATTAAATGCCTACATCAAAAAGTCTGAAAGAGCAAAAATAGACAACCTAGGGTCACACCTCATGGAACTGGAGAAACAAGAACAATGGAAACCCAAACCTAGCAGAAGAAAAGAAATAACAAAGATGAGAAAATAGCTAAATGAAATTGAAACAAAAAATACCTTTAAGTCTTTACTCCATCTTGAGTCAAGTTTTGTATAAGGTGTAAGGAAGGGGTCCAGTTTCAATTTTCTGCATATGGCTACCGGTTTTCCCAGTACCATTTATTAAATAGGGAACCCTTTCTCCATTGCTTATTTTTGTCAGGTTTGTCAAAGATCAGATGGTCATAGATGCGTGGTCTTATTTCTGAGATCTCTATTCTGTTCCATTGGTTTATGTGTCTGTTTTTATTCCAGTACCATGATGTTTTGGTTACTGTAGCTTTGTAGCATAGGTCAAAGTCAGGTAGTGTGATGCTTCCAGCATTTTTTTTTTGTCTTAGGGTTGTCTTGACTATACAGGCTCTTTTTTAAAATTTTGGTTCCATATGAATTTTAAAGTAGATTTATCTAATTCTGTGAAGAATGCCAATGGTAGTTTAATGGGAATAGCATTGAATCTCTAAATTACTTAGAGCAGTATGGCCATTTTAATGATAATGATTCTTCCTATCCATGAGCACGGAATGTTTTTCTATTTGTTTGTGTCCTCTCTTATTTCCTTGAGCAGTGGTTTATAGTTCTCCTTGTAGAGGTCCTTCGCTTCCCTTGTTAGCTGTATTCCTAGACATTTTATTCTCTTTGTGGCAATTGTGAATGGGAGTTCATTTATGATTTGGCTGTCTGCTTGTTTCCTGTTGGTGTATAGGAATGCTTGTGATTTTTGAACATTGATTTTGTATCCTGAGACTTTGCTGAAGTTGCTTATTAGCTTAGGTAGCTTGTGGGCTGAGATAATGGGGTTTTCTAGATATAGGATCATGTCATCTGCAAACAGAGACAGTTTGACTTCCTCTCTTCCTATTTGAATATGCTTTATTTCTTTCTCTTACCTGTTTGGCCTGGACAGAACTTCCAATACAATGTTGAATAGGAGTGACGAGAGAGGGCATCCTTGTCCTGTGCCAGTTTTTAAGGGGAATGCTTCCAGCTTTTGTCCGTTCAGTATGATATTGCCTATGGGTTTGTCATAAATGGCTCTGTTTTAAAAATTTAACTTAATTTTAAGTTCCAGGATACAAGTGCTCATGAAAATCAAATACCAAGCTTGAGGAGGCAATGTCCTTCCCAGGGCCCTTCAAAGGGCGGTATTTGCAAGCAAGCAGATTTACCTTTCCACTGGTCCACCTTCTTTCTCCTACTATCTGATTTGTTCTTCCTCGAGTATGCATTCTGTGGTAACCTTGGGTTTTTTCTCTTTTTGATAGTATCTGCGGATGATGGGAGTGCATCCAATAACCCATTTCCTGGCCTGGTTCCTGGAGAACATGGCTGTGTTGACCATAAGCAGTGCTGTTCTGGCCATCATTCTGAAAACAAGTGGAATCTTTGCACACAGCAATGCCTTTATTATTTTCCTCTTTCTCTTGGATTTTGGGATGTCAGTTGTCATGCTGAGCTACCTCTTGAGTGCATTTTTCAACCAAGCTAATACAGCGGCCCTTTGCACCAGCCTGGTGTACATGATCAGCTTTCTGCCCTACATAGTTCTATTGGTTCTACATAACCAATTAAGTTTTGTCATTCAGACATTTCTGGTAAGTAAGTTGTTTTGCAAAAATACAAAATAAAACAAAACTGCAATATATCTAACAAAACAAAACCAACCACCCTCACCTTTTCAATTTGTCATATTCATATCTACATGGATTTTCTGATATCTGCTTTTTAAAATCTTACCCACAAATGTAAACCATTGAAATTGCAGTGTTTTTGCTGGACAGCAGCCCATTAAGAATGTCCAGTTTTTATGTAACAGAGACTTTCTGCAGACTCTGGAAAATAAGCAGCATTCTTAAGGAAACATATAACTTTGTTTTCTCTTTCTTTCATGCGTGGAAAATAATAGATTTCTAAAGATGTTTTAGAAGTAAAAAATCAACATTTTTTCTTGGAGCATTATGAATTACATCACATTGAGTAGAAAAATCTCTCCGTTAGCAATGTCAGAGTCACTCATCCATTTAAAATGTACTTCCTAAAAAAGTATGATAACACTTTCAGGTCTGTGACATCAAATACGTAGAACGTAAAAAACATATTCATTATTTTATGACAATTGCTGGCAAGCATAGTGCCTGAAACATAGTAGGAACTCAATCAAAGCGAGGTTGAACCATCCCTATTAAAATAATCTCTTCAGAGAGCCAGTGGCATCACTGTAAACACTTGCACTGTGCTCAAGACTATTCTCTCCAGCAGGTCAAGTGACTTCCTAAAATTGCAGTCTGTTGAGAGATATGACAGTCTTAACAGAGACTTTGGGGAGATGTCAAGGAGACCTAGATCACAGGGCTGCTCAGGGGTATTTAAAGGCCCTTAAAAGTCCTTTTGTCCAGCACAGGATTCATGAAAGCCCCAGTGCTTCACTCACTTATTGGGAGCCGAACACCTTCTCTGCTCATTTAGGGCCTAGAGTAAAATATTTATATGAAAGCCAACTGATGTTTCTTCAACTTCAATAAATGATTCAAAGCTCTCTGGTTTCTACTAGCCATATACACACAGCATAGATACACATGCAGAATGAAAAAGTGGTTATATTCCATCAGTGTTTTATCTATTGATATGTGTTCATCGGTGTTGATTGGCTTATGTCACATTTGTAAAAATTCATAACCAATAATTTCATGTTAGTGTTAAGTAGGTGTTTTCAGAATAATTAACACAAGTGGGACCATTCACGGTCCCTCCCCATATACTCCTTGTACCTAGAAAAGGAGTCATCCATGATCTGACCTAATTTTCAAATGGTGGTGTTTTTAATTTTACCTCGGTTCTTATATTTGTGGGTTCTATGCATATAAAATTTGATTTTCTTTTTATATATTCAAATGCTTTTTAGCAAATAAAAAATATCTAACTCTGGTACATTGTATTTTTTAATGTAAGATATTTTTTTCAATGGGGTTTCTTTCTAACATAAGACCTCTCCACTGAGATAAAATAACATTTTTCTTCAATACGCCTTCTTTCTAGTGTAGAATAGTGTATGTATTCCATCAGACAGCCTGCAGTGTGCTCCAGGGCATTCACTTAATAATAAAAAATAGTAAATTGCTCTATTCCATTTTTCACTGTTTTGTGTTACACATTTCTGTGTATGATGCATTGGATTTATGACACTTCAAGCATCTCAGTAAAGAGAAATAATTCCTTTTAACATTAAAAACTAGCTTGTTATCATGCTTTTCAGAGTGGACTGACATTCCACTAAGTTTTTCAGATTAAAATATTTAAATGACTGCCTGAAGCGATGATTGGGTGTCATCAGAATGAAGAGTTGTTATGACTTCTCTCTTTGAATTAAGTGTTGTGGACTTTCTGTGGTCCCAATCAAACACTAACGTGCAGTTTTTCTTTTCACTCCATTAATCTGTGGGCAGTGCCTTCTCTCCACAACTGGTTTTGGACAAGGAGTATTTTTTATTACATTCTTGGAAGGACAAGAGACAGGTAAGAGCGTGCGTGTGTAAAAAGTAACTCTCAGTGAATCACCTTTTTGGAAATTAATAGTTATATTGCAAGTGATCCAGTAGGAAGTCTTCATTATCAAGTAGAGCATTCAGAATGAGTTTTGGATATCTGGTTTCACTGTTGTGTACACCTCCCACTGTCTGGTAGCCCCAGTTTTGAGAACATTCAAGAATAATCATGGCATCCCTTGCTTCAGACACTATCCAGGTCAAGCACCCAGCAAATGCTCGGGTCTTCCTTATACCACCCCTGACGTCGGGTCAGGTGAGTGACCTTCTGAACCTTCCAAGAGTAGGGTATGCAAATGTGTCCATCTGTTAGATCAGGGGTCTCCAACCCTTGGGCCATGGAGCAGTCCATGGCCTGTTGGGAACTGAGCCTTACAGCAGGAGGTGAGCAGCAGGCAAGGGAGAGAAGCTTCGTCTGTATTTACAGGCACTCTCCATTGCTCACGTC
The DNA here is from genome assembly GCF_002776525.5 of Piliocolobus tephrosceles. NCBI lineage: Eukaryota > Metazoa > Chordata > Mammalia > Primates > Cercopithecidae > Piliocolobus > Piliocolobus tephrosceles. The sequence continues at coordinate 36,803,659 of NC_045441.1, forward strand.
ATTGCCTGAGCTCCACCTCCTGCCAGGTCAGTGGGGGCATTAGATTCTCACAGGAGCCTGAACGTTATGTGAACTGTGCATGCAAAGGTTCACATAGGTGTATGTGTCACAAAGGTTCACAAACATGCAATAGGTTGCATGTTCCTTATGAGAATTTAATGCCTGATGATCTGTCACTGTCTCACGTCACCCCCAGATGGGACCATCTAGTTGCAGGAAAACAAGCTCAGGGCTCCCACTGGTTCTACATTATGGTGAATTGTGTAATTATTTTATTATATATTGCAATGTAATAATAATAGAAAAAAATGTACAATAAATGTAATGCACTTGAATCATCCTGGAACCGTCCTCTATCCCCCAGTCTGTGGAAAAACTGTCTTCCACGAAACTGGTCCCTGGTACCAAAAAGGATAGTACCACTGTGTTAGATGATTGTTGACCTGGGATCTGTCTTCCTAGATCCTCTATCCATGTTTTCTAGTTTCTCCTTTCTAATTATTCCTTTTACATGACAACCATCCACATATTTGTTGGCTCTCATCTTTACTCCTAGATTTACTAGATCGTTCCTGAAGATCAGGATCCAGAAATAAGTCTAACCAGCATAAAATAGAGTGCAATTATCTCATACCAATGCAGCCTAAAATGATTTTCTGAAAATCTGTTGGCAGCATTTTTTGCTTATAGTGAGAATTTGACAACCAAAATTCTAAACCAGAACGTACATATATTTCATAGATATTAGTGTGGTTTTGCAGGGGGAGGGGTGTGTTTTTGTAAACAGAGGTAAAACACATGCTATAAGTAAAATTTGACTCTAGCTATTGTTGCATTAGCCAGTTAATTTGTACTGGTCTTTGAGTTCTTAGAGTTTTTCAGTAAGATATATTAAAATGTTCTTTTACAGATGAGTAATCCTGAATGATTTCTTCTAACTAACCTTTAGAATAAATTGAATTAAGATGATAGAAACAAACAAATGGTCACTGTTAGACCATTTGAATGTTTTGGTCTAAATTCCAAGCACACAATGATTTAAAAATATATTTTATTGAACTGTAGCCTGGTACCATAGGGAAATTTAGAAAGGGGAATATTTTTCTTAAATTATATGTTAATCCAGAAATAAATCAAAAACATATTATAAGAAAATAATAATTCTTTCCCGCCCTAGTTCTTATATATCCTATTTATGTATTTTCCAAGAGCACAGAGAGTTACACAGTTTAGAATTTGGGTTCTCAAGGAGATTTAAAAAAATTTTTTTTGAATGCTTATTTTCCTTAAATACAAAGTCCTTTCTACTCAGTAAATAAAACTAGATATGAGTAAGGTGACCTTTAAAACTTTTTAAAGTATTAGATATTAAAATGTAGTTAATGATCATCCCACCTAGTATCATTGAAATAGGTGTAAGATTGCACAAGTTAACATTTCATTTGAAGAGTTATGGCCAGTGGTATTGACCTTCTTTTTGTTTTAGTTTTATTCAACTTTACTTGAACTTCCAGAAATAATGAACTCATTGTGACAAAATCTACTGTAAAAGAGCTTGCGCAGTTCTAACTCTGACCTTTTTCTTCCTGCTAGGGATTCAGTGGAATAATATCTTCCAGGCTCCAGAACAAGGGGGCATGACATTTGGCTGGGTTTGCTGGATGATTCTGTTTGATTCAAGCCTTTATTTTTTGTGTGGATGGTACTTGAGCAACTTGATTCCTGGTAAGAATTTTGCACTTTAAAAGATAACAAAATAAATTTTAAAAACAGTTTGAATTAATATGCACAAATATTAGAATAATCATTTATTCTTTAAGGAAGATCCACAAAGGGAAGTCTTAGGATATATTTTAAAAGGAGCTGTACCTTTTTGAGAAAAAATGTGATGCTTTTTTTTCCTGAGTGGAAGGTGAAAGGCCATGTGAGGGGTTAGCCAGGATGAAATGAGCATGAAAACTCACCAGGCCCACCAATCAGCTCCCAAGAAGTGGATTTCAGTCTGCACAGAAAATATCCTGGTTTCCTAGGTAGAGTGTTTCCCAACACGCATGAGGGGTGAGGGCAAGAGAGCCTGGGGGCCCGTGGTGCTGCAGCCTCCCAGACAGCAAAGAGGTCAGGTGGGGTGGGGGTCGGGGTGCTCAGAGTTCCTTGGGCAGAAAGTCACTCCTAGTGGGGTCAAGCGCTCAGCCAGCGGCAGTTCGGCAGGTGGCAGGACCCGGGGAGAAGCAGGCAGAGCCTAAAGGCAGCTAGACAGGGTGGGCTGGGAGTGAGGGGCCATGTCCAACCACAGGGCTTTCAGTGTTGTCACGGATATGGGGTTTCCCAAATGTGGCGCACTTTTTTCCTGGTGTGGCAGGCATGCCCCAGAAGTCTGGAGGACAAGTATATCAATGGCAAAAACAAAAAAAAAAAAAAAAAAAAAAAAAAAAAGCCACTAATGGTAATGGGTTTTCCTAGCTGTTTTGGGAGGAAAAGAGGCATGCATACTTTATCTTTTTGGTTCAGGTCCAAAAGAGCAGAAATAACACTTTAAAATTATTTATTTAATTTTTAGAGATAACACTTTAATGGTGGTGTATTTTCTTGCTAAAATTACTTGCAACTCTGGTTCTATGCTTTTCAAAGCAAGTAGCATCCAACTAAATTAAAATTAAAAATGTAAAAAAAAGATTCTAATCTTATACAAATGAAAATGGAGGGATAGAAGGAAAACAAATGCTGTTCATTCTGTTTGTGAAAACACATTCCAGACTTGGAGAGCTCATGAATCATTTAGGGATGGGTAAACATAAAAACAATATGGGTCACTGAAAAGATCATTTTACACAAAAGTAGGAATATATGGCCCTCAAGAGGTAGAGAGAGAACATAAATAGGAAACTTGATTTATTTAGGAAAAACTTAGACTGCATCATCTTGGTACTTTGAATAAAATTTAAGAAAATAAAACTTAAGAAATGATTCTAGGAAATAAGAGATTAAAAAAAAATGAGAAGGCCAAGGGTTAGGAAATTGGATGAGAAGCAATTGACTATTGAGAAGAAGCAAAAATAACATAAGAAAGTAATGTTACAAAATACATCTGCGATGTCAATTTAAAATACAAAAGACCAGCAAAAAAAGTCTACTCTCTGCAATGTTGAGATGAAGATAAAATGTGTCCTGGGACCCAGGATGATCTGATTTCTCCCTCAACCATCAGCGTCTAAGGCAAGAGGCTCCTAGGGATAGTATTTTTCTACATCATAATAAAGCAAAGGAACATTGTATTCAGCTGAGACTTTCACTCTGAATCCCACTGTGGAATTCTAAATTGAAAAGTTTTAAAAGAGACTGAGCCTTGAGGTGGATGTCTGGTGTGCAGAGGGTTCACTGTCTAGGTCGTATTTGAAGGGAAGAAAAGGGAATTGGGGGTACACTCATGGAAGAAGGTAATTGAACTCAGAAAAGCTGAGTGATGGTGAGAATGTCCCCACCAGTGGGACAGTATTGAGTCATTCCCTATCCTGTGGGTCAGGGGATGTTCGGCTAAGCTGGTGGCTTTTAAGAAGAAATTCTTTCTAAAAGTTCAGTGAGGTTAATTTGAGGCTCAGAAGAAATTTTAAAAAATTGTTTTCCTCAGGGGACCAGGAGGTTCAAATACTGGATTTGGTAATCTTTTGGAAGTACCTTGGCCATCTGAACCATGCCACATTTGGAACTCACGTATATTTGACTAGGGAAACAATCATCTTCTATTCCCTCTTTCAGCTCCTCCTGTCCTTCCATTTCTTCAGACTCCTAATTCCCTGCCCTCCCATTAGGTTAAGGTTAAACCAACAATCCACCATCTTCATACACTCACGCCACAATCTTGCAGTCTCACAATATGGCTCATGATTAACATCTACCCAATATGTTAAACTTGAGCTACTTTCAGAATCAGCTCTTACCCTACTACATCCAACTGGAGGAAAAGATCTGATTTTACTTCTCAAGTCTCCCTTAAGTTCACTCAGATGTACCTTTTCTAGGGAATGTCTCCATGTTTTCATCAGGCCATACAAAGTGTTCTGTGACCTCTAATCAGTTACGATTCCCAGCTACACTGGATCCTACACCCTGCAAAAGGAAGCAAATGCAGGAGGACCTCAATCCACCTCTGAATGGCAGACACTCATTTCAACATTTTGTTTAGTGAATTTAGAGTGGTGGGTTTTATATTTTCTCTTTGTGATTGTAACACTAATTTTACCTACCAGCTAGTTAGGAAAAAAGATCAGAGTCTATTACAGAATTTAAAAAAAATCAAAGCTCGAACATATTTATAAGACATATTTAATAATACAAAGGCATAGAGCTGAATAAATATGTCAATAAAGATTTTTGAATTTATCACAAAATTCAGATTCTTTTATTTCGAAAGCTAAAAATAAGAGTTGGCAATTTGCATATTCCCAAATTGCACAAAGTATTTATTTTCCACTTTGACAAAGTCTGCCGATAATAACAAGGAATAAAATTGCCAGACACTATTGATGGGCTTTCAGATCCATAAAGAGGGTTATAATTTCTAGGAGCTCTCAGACCCAATACCTTCTTTTTAAGACAAATATTTTATATTACCTCCTTTACTCTCTTGAAATGAAACTTATAGATAATGAAAACTACCTATGTATGAGTCTTAAAATTAATGTAATTTTAAAATTTTAGTATAAAAGAGAAATAGAAAGTAATTTATAATAAGATAACATGTAAATTATCAGTGGTCAGGCAAGAATTCATTAGAACACAGAATGAGATATTCAGCTGCTTACACTTATTTGGAATATGTTTGGATTTAAAAGAAGGAAAATGGTTGGAAGCCATTTGGTACTAAAAGGAAAGAAAATGCACAAGTAAAGAGAAATGTAGACACTAGAAGTAAAGCTAATGTTAAGTGGTACTAGATCAGATTTATTGGTATGTGATTAAAAGGTGAAAATAACTCCAACTGAAGTAGGAAAAATGTGGGAAGAAATATTATACACTAATGAGGTGAATAAAATAGTGATATTTTTGTAAATGACCTGAGTCTTACTTAAAAGTAATAAGGAAAATTCCCTATGTTAACACATGGGGCAGGTAATGACAAAACATAACAGAATATCCATTTCCTGTCTTATGATTCTATCTCATTTCAGTCTCTCCATTCAGCCTCCAGTCTTTTAAAGACTTTGGAGATCTATTCTTTAGTAGTGACAGGAAATAGAGGACTGATTGGACAAAGAAATAATATGAATAATATAAGAGGGTTTTATAGAGAAGCCAAGGGAACAGCATCAAAATAAGATTGAAAACTAATAGGGAGCCTCATGTTAATCATTTCAATGTGTAATTTTTACCAGATGGTCTTATTTTTCTATACAGTTTTAAAATACACACATATATGTGTGTGTGTGTATATATATATAATGACAATATAACATAGTTACTAACCATTATTAATACAATTTAGTGCATTTTCTGAATTTCTACTAATTTAAATATATCTGGTTTTAAAGTTTGTTAAAAGCAATCTTCACATATTTTGTCATGTATTTGGGTATAATGGGGCAAAATGAAGATTGATACAGTCATACTGCATTGCAAACTCAAAAGCAGTGAGTGACATCACTATTGACAACATGGTTTTCCAAAATAATGAACAATTTCTGCTTTAGACAATAATCTTCCACTGGTTTACACAGTGGTTGAATTTCTGAAAAATTTAGTGTATACTGAGACTGAACAGAAACTTTGAGTTTATATGTCCTAGGCTCAATAATCATGCAACACTTCGCATTTGCACAACTGGTCAGGCTCACAGAAGGCAAGTCAAGGACATTTCTTTGTTGCACTTTGGAGGATATTGACTGACCCAAGCATCTGCACACTAAAGGCAATTGTACCATCCCCATTGTATTAATCATACTTTTTTATTTTCTGTATTTCTGAGGCTTTGACTGGAGTTGAAGGGGTGCAGTTACTGACCCTAGAGGGACTGTTCCTTCCAGGGATAGCCAGTTGCTAGCCAAGTGAAGGACTTACCTGTGGATGTGCCTTTCACATGCAAACAAACCAATCCAGAGCCCACACCCCTACCACTATGGGGTGCTTACACTCAGGGCCACTGTCTACCTGGCCTGATGAGCCCAGGGCAAGGTACCAGCCAACTAGGGACAGACTCTCTCCCCAAGAGCCTGATGAAATTACTCACACTAGTTAATTAGAAACGTACTTGCCCTTCCTCACATGTTGCTTCCCTTGGAAACCACAGAAAAGGCTCTTGTTCACATTCCCACAACACCCCTCCCTACTTCCCCTGTCTCCTCACTGACACTGGTGCTTCCCTGTGTGACCCTGTGTGGTGTGTCATGCCTCCTTGTCTTGGAGTCTGTGAGTAACAAAGTATAATTGCAACACCCCCTGATTTGTTGGCATCATCATACTTGAGTAATAATAAAATCTACATTGTAAAACACTGTTCCAAAGTCTCCTGTGGGTAGGAGGGTGTCTCCAGATGGGAGGTAGGAGACAGGTGAGAAATTTCTCTCTTTTGCTCTCTGTCACACACACACACACACACACACACACACACACACACACACCCCACACCCCAAACAAATGCTTTTCTCTCCATTTTCTTTCTTTGTTATAAAGTGCCCCGGTGAGTATGACCCCAGCATTTCTCAGCCCCGCTGTCTGACTGGGAGACTCTATAGATCCAGCATCAGATCATTTTCTGGCCTGCAGGGCTCAGCATCAACTGGAGGTCTCCACGCTTGTGTCAAGAGCTCACAAGCAAACATCTGGTCCTCTCGAAGAGTTTTCATTGCATAAACTCTTTTTATATGCTTCCAACTAAATTTGATTCTGCTCGATCTGTCTAATTTCATTGAGTTCTTCTTTTATCACTGTCAGTTTTGCGGGGCAATGCTAATTAGTTTCCTGGCCTGCATAAGCCAGCAGGCAGTTCCCCTTGAGGAGAAAAGCTTGGTGTAAATGGAGGGCCTTTGCACATATTAATGTGCCCAATTACATCTGGTAATGTGAGCAGGTTGTATGTGCTTCTAGAGTGTGCACATAAACCAAGTTTGGATTTATAAGCAAAAGCCGATTGCAGAGGCAAGCCAAAGAGCTGAACGGCCGCCATGCCAACTTGCATTTGGCTGCTCTCTGCTTTAGTTAGATTAGTAGATTAATTAGGAGGTTTTAAAAGTCCAGATGGATTACGGCTGAGATGGTTTAATTAGCAAAGCAACCCTTAATATTCAATTTATTTCCAATTTATTTCTTCCTAACTCTGGAATGTCTTTCGTAGTTTGTTTCTACTTCCCATCCCTGAAGCCATTACCTTAGATCAGGCCTCACTGTGCCTGATCTGGACTTACAGCGAGTTACAGTGCCCTTGTAACTCCTTCCCACTCCTCTAGGTATCCCCGACCCCAGCACCTCACCTCTGCATCCTACCTCTGTGTTGACACAAAGTTATCTTTTTAAAAAATAGACCAGATGGACCATGTCCCTCCCCTGCATGATAGTCTTCCCCAACTCCAAAATGTCTAGAGAATAACTAATATCCTCAGTGGCTCCCAGGCCACCTGAACCTGCTCTGCTACAGATTCATGCCTCTCTCTCTCTATTCCCGCTGTGCTGATGGGGAGTTGGGGGGCAGTCTCCAGTGTACCCAGCACACCCACACAGGGTAGCCAGATAAAATACAGGGCACCCAGGTGAATTCAAATTTCAGATAAACTACAAATAATCTGGGGGACATATTCATACTAAAACATTACTTGTTGTTTGTCTGAATTTCAAAATTGATTGGACATCCTGTGTTTGTATTTTCTGAATCTAGCATCCCTCCCAGCATCTCTGTCTTTTCATTCTCGCTGCTTTTTCTTGGGTTGAAGGGCCTGCTTTTGTTTTGCATAGGTGGAAACCCTACAATGACAATATTGTCTTGCTTTTTTCTCTCAATGATTTTTTTTTTTTTTTTTTTTGGTCATCTGTACTAGAATGAAGGTTCTAAGAAGGTGCAGTCTCTGCCTGATTCATCTGTGTGTCCTTCATACCACTAGAGGGTGTGACTAGCTGATTTCTGTGTGATTGACATCTCCCTGGAACAGGAAGGTGTAAACCGGAGAACAGAAGGGCAAGGGATACGATGTTCCAGATCTAGGGGACTTCTGCTATGTCCCTTCATCACTGTGCTGAGGCCTCACCTGTCCTGCTCATTCTTGGGCTGACAGCTGGAACTGTGAGCCCTGGGAGATGAGCCAGAGTCTCTCCTCCTACCTCTGTGCAAAATGCTTAGTCATTCATTTCTCAGCAAAGCATCTCCCACAGTAAGTCAGGGCTGCAGTAAGGTGTCATTTCCCAAAGACTCAAGTGAAAAAACAAGGACACAACTAATAAAGAGTAATGACTTAGCTCCATTGCAAGAAACTGGTGACTCCTGACATTGTTGCAGTTGCCTATGTGTGCACGCTTGTGTGTGTGTACATGTGTGCATGTGCTGCATGAATATGTGCATGTGTACATGTGTACTCATGTGTGTGAATGCCTGTGTGTGCGCATGTGTATGTGGGTATGTGCATGGCCCAAAGTTTGAAATCATATTTATCTTTGTACAACTTCCACTTGTATCGAAGTGAAGCAGAGCTGAGGCTTGCTTCAGGATTTCCTTGCGTGCACTCACAATGTGAAGGTGCTCAATGACTTCATTTGGAACAGGCAAATTGCGCCTTATTTCACCTTTAGAATGTGCATGTATAAAATATTATTTTCTCCCCTATGGTTCTGAAAACTTGAGCTGTAATACATCAGATGGATATGTGTTTATTGTAAAATGTTTGAAAAGTTTATGGAGAAACAGGAAAAATTTTTGAGGAAGCAGAAAAAGAAATTCAATTATCTCTGATTTCACTAACCAGAACTAACATTTCCCAGGCTTTTTCCAGACAGTTTTCTGTACCTAGTTGGGTTCATACTGTATATGTGAATTTCCTTCTATGTTTTAAAAAATATTTTTATCATAAGAATTTATCCACATCTTTGAAAGTACTATTAATAGCTGCTCAATATTTCATCAAATGAAAGTAATAACTTCCTGCACCTTTCTCTTACTTTGCAAGTTTAAATAATTTCTGCTTTTTCTATGTTCAGATGTATGTTCCCACTTTTTCATTGTGTCATCTGGAGTCCCGGAATTTTAATTACTAATTCAAATATATAAACACTTAAAGGCATCCGGATCCCATTGCCTACTGTCCTTGCTAAGGGTAGTGCCCACTTAAGCTGCGACTGAGTGTGGCTGCCTGGGAGGCCTCTCAGCCCAAGACCTGCAGCTTTGTGAGAATAATCTTCCTGATGTATTTGCTCGCTTTCTATCTCCTTTGATTTCCACACGCTCATTGTTCATGTATGTGTCAACAGGGGCTTATTGTGTAATTGGTACTGGAAGAAACTGTGCTTCTTTCTTGTTGTAAAAGGCAACTCAAAGCATCCTCACGGCTGCACTTGCGTATTCAGACAGGCAGGAGCTGCTAGAGGAGAGGCTAACCAGTGTGTAGCTTCAGGAGCCACCAGCTGTGCATCACTGGGCAAACCTTTCTGTTCCTCCTTTTCTTATGGGGAAGATAGAGCTGATAATTGTACCTGACATGTTGGTGGTCACAGGACTGTGTGAATTAATACAACCAGATACCCTGGACAGTGCCTGGAACAGAGTGAGTGGAATGCTGGCTGTGATATGACCTGATTATCCAGCTGCTACTCATCCTCTTCCTACAGAGGGATGGTTATTGCTTCTCAAGGTTCTTGGAGGACGCCTGCCTGCATTAATTTTCTCAGCCTGCAACAACAAAGTACCACAGACTGGGTGGCTCAAACAACAGGAATGTATTGTCTCACAATCCTGGAGGCCGGAAGTCTGAGATCAAGGTGTAGGCCTGAGTATGTGGGTATATGTATGGGCTGGTTTTTCCCAAGGCCACTCTCCTTGGCTTGCAGATGGCATCATCTCCTGGTGTCGTTCCTGTGTATCTGTGTCCAAATTTCCTTTCATGAGGACACCACTCACATTGGATTAGTCCTCGCCCTTGTGACTTCATTTTGCCTTAATTACCTCTTTGAAGACCGTGTCTCCAAATATAATCACATTTTGAAGTACAAGGGGTTAGAACTTCAACCTATGAAACCTAGGGAGACACAACTCAGCCCACAAACAACAGTGCTACTCCTGACACCAGCTCAACAACTTTTCTTCACTTTATTTATTTATTTATTTATTTTTTTGTAACTTTTAAGTGCAGAGGTACATGTGCAGGTTTGTTACATAGGTAAATGATGTCATGGGGGTTTGTTGTACAGATTATTTTGTCACCCACGTATTAAGCCTAGTACCCATCAGTTATTTTTTCTCGTCCTCTACCCTCTCTCACCCTTCACCCTCCAAAAGGCCCCAGGGCATGTTGTTCCCTTCATGTGTTCTCATCATTCACCTCCCACTTATAAGTGAGAACATGCAATATTTGGTTTTCTGTTCCTTTGCTAAGGATGTTAGCTTGCTAAGGATAATGGCCTCCAGCTTCATTCATGTCCCTGCAAAGGACATGATCTCATTCCTATTTATGGCTGCATAGTAGTCCATGGTGTATATGTACCACATTTTCTTTATCCAGTCTATCATTGATGGGCATTCAGGTTGATTCCATGTCTTTGCTATTATGAATAGTGCCACAAAGAACATACATGTGCGTGTGTCTTTATAATAAAATGATATATGTTCCTTTGGGTATATACTCAGTAATAGGATTGCTGGGTCAAATGGTATTTCTGTCTTTAGGTCTTTGAGGAACCACCACCTGTCTTCCACAATGGTTGAACTAACTTACACTCCCACCAACAGTGTATAAGCATTCCTTTTTATTCACAACCTCAGCAGCATCTGTTAATTTTTGACCTTTTAGTAGCAGCCATTCTGACTGGTGTGTGATGGTATCTCATAGTGGTTTTGATTTGCATTTCTCTAATGATCATTGATGTTGAGGTTTTTCCATACGATTGTTGGCCCCATGTATGTCTTCTTTTGAGAAGTGTCTCTTTATGTCCTTTGCCCACTTTCTAATGCGGTGTTTGTTTTTTGCTTAATTTATCTAAGTTCCTTATAGATGTTGGATATTAGACCTTTGTCAGATGCATAGTTAAGCATTCCTATACAGCAACAACAGTCAAGCCCAGAGTTAAATCAGTAACAAACTTCAGTCCACAATTACCATACACACACAAAATGCCTAGGAATACAGCTAACAAGGGAGGTGAAAGGTCTCTACAAGGAGAACTACATACCACTGCTCAAAGAAATCAGAGATGACAAGAACAAATGGAAAAACATTTCATGCTCATGGATAGGAAGAATTAATATCATTAAAACGACCATACTGCCAAAAGCAGTTTGTAGATTCAATACTATTCTCGTTAAACTACCATTGATATTCTTCACAGAACTAGAAAAAAATGTTTTAAAATTCACATAGAACCAAAAATGAACCTGAATAGCCAAGACAAAAGAACAAAGCTGGAGACATCACACTACCTGACTTCAAACTATACTACAGGGCTACAGTAACTATAACAGCATGGTTCTGGTACAAGAACAGACACACAGACTAACAGAACAGAATAGAGAACCCAGAAATAAGAACACACACCTACAACTATGGGATCTTCAACAAACCTAAAAAAACAAGCAATGGGGAAAGGATTTTCTATTTAATAAATGGTGTGAGGATAACTGGCTAGATATATGCAGAAAATTGAAACTGAACCCCTTCCTTATTTCCATACACAAAAATTAATTCAAGATGGATTAAAGACTTAAATGTAAAACTCAAAACTATAAAAACCCTGGAATACAACCTAGTCAATACCATGTAAAACTCAAAACTATAAAAACACTGGAAGACAACCTAGTCAATACCATTCAGGACATAGTCACAGACAAAGATTTCATGACGAAGATGCCAAAAGCAATTGCAAGAACAGCAAAAACTGACGAATGAGATCTAACTAAACTGAAGAGCTTTTGCACAGCAAAGGAAACTATTGACAGAGTAAACAGACATTTCTCCCATTCTATAGAATGGGAGAAAAATTTTGCAAACCTTCCCTTTACTTTCAAAAGGTAATGGATACATGTGCTCTCCTTTGAGTGCCTGAACACCTCTTTCTGTTTTTTGATTAGAAAGTGCAAGGGCTTGCATGTCTCTCTTCTGCTTGATGATCAAAGTGCTATAATAGTCTTTATATAGGCCTTTCTAATTCTAATCAGTTGTAGAATTTAGGCCCTTAGGTAAGTTGCGTTCATCAAACTTAAACTAGAATGGATGTGTTAAAAGAAAATTGTAAAGTGTTAATAATGAAATCCCTTCTCATTTCAGCATGTAATGAGGGCAAAGTGAATGTTAAATGGGCTGAAATGAATTTGGAGAATACTTTTGAAGAATGGTAATATGTTTCATATGGAAATGTTAGCATTATGAATTATTCTTCTTTGTGGATGTTTCAATTGATTAATCCCCTCATACACTTAACTCATGCTCTTCCCCTTGTTTAGGAATCCTTGCAAACATCAAAGGTAGGCAAAAGAAGAACAATGACAAAATAGAAGGGCAGTGCGGGACAAGGTGGCCCTTTACTCTGGGAATATTCAGCAATTATCCAAAAAGCATTTATTGAATCCCTACTCTAAAGATGTCTTGGGGAAAGTGGAGGAGAGGGGCTTTTAGCGCATGGCTGTGGATCAGACTGAGAAGGGAGAGTTAGGGCTCCACTGCAAAGCTAATAGCTGTGCCTTGGGATATCACTTTTTTGTATATGGGACATATATTAAAAATACTAACATGGAATGATATTTTATATTAATTACTTAAGATATTCTAATACAGTACCTTCATCTAAATAAAAAAGTTAAACTAATTTTAATTGTCTCCTCCTTTAGGAACATTTGGTCAACGGAAACCATGGTATTTCCCCTTTACTGCCTCATATTGGAAGAGTGTGGGTGTCTTGGTGGAAAAAAGGCAATATTCTCTAAGTTCCAGTCTGTTCTTCTTCAATGAGAACTTTGACAGTAAAGGTTTGTAAGGAGTAGAATTATTAGATGAATGTATTTTTCCTCTGATCCATTTTGATTTTTTTTTTTTTTCTGGTCCAGCCTTTGCAAGTGTGTGCTGATTCGTAGAGAGACTTACATTTAGGCTGTCTTGGGCTGGGAAACAACTACAAGGCCAAGATGTAAGGCAGTATGCCCTGACAGTGTTTGTTCTGTGAAATCCAGGAACCCCAGGGAGTTCCCATTATTTATTATTTAGCATCCTTCCCTGTATGCATTATGTGCATTTGTGTGTATATTACAATTTAGTAAAATTGAAGTGTTAGTCCCAAAATGAATATGTGTAAGAAATAAAAGCAAAGATGGGCAGCTACCCTATGTAAAGCATTTTAAAATTTTTAAGTGTTCTCACCCATGCTGGTGTATTCAGTGTTCCTGTGTGAGGGAGAATATTGCTGTCCCTTACAAATAGGGATTGTGGTTCTCAGGACATAGGGGCAGGACTGTGCCTGTGCCTCTGCACTCCAGAGTCACGGCCTATTCCTGCAGGTGCAGGCACAGGGCACCTCTGCCAAAGGATGAATTCATAGGCCATCTCCATGGAAACAGAGATGCATTACTCAGAGATAAACAAGCTCCCATCATGGTGGGTTTAGATTGCAAGTCAACATTGTACTCTAAACAATCTAAATATTTTTCTGAATTATGAATCTTTTAGAAAATGTGGAACACATCGACAGGCACCTATCCATTCTCACCTCCTCAGGAGACTATTTCTCACGAACATTTTGTGTGTAACTAATCTGCCTGTTGTTTTTTCTCTACTTAAACCAAAATACATGTGTGTGTTTTCATTTTTATTTTTTTTTTACAAAATGGTTATCATAAGGGTTCAAAACTTTGTAATCAGTGATATCACTTAATGTTTGCCATTATATAGTCTGCTTCTTGTTCTTGCTAAAGAACAAGAGTTGATTTGTATGCTTCACGGAGCTGGAATTCAATTTCAAAGCAGAACACTGCATTAATAAATATGAGCATGATCTTCAGGGCTTTTGAAGTCTTTTCACAATGAATTTTCATCTCTCTCACAGGGTCATCACAGCAAAACAGGGAAGGAGAGCTTGAAGGAAGTCCCCCAGGAGTCACCTTGGTGTCTGTGACCAAGGAATATGAGGGCCACAAGGCTGCAGTCCAAGACCTCAGCCTCACCTTCTACAGGGACCAAATCACCGCCCTGCTGGGGACAAATGGTGCCGGGAAAACCACTATCATGTGGGTCCCATTTTACCCTTATCAAACACTGGGCATTTGATTCTTAAAATTTCAGTTTACCTGTGAGACAGAAGGTTTGATTTCTTTTCCTTTTTTAAGAATTTTGAGTCTCAGTACAGTTTCACACAGGTGAAAGGCAGAGCCCCTCATGAGTGCCGTGTGAGAGAGGCCCTGTGTCCTCAACCGCACAGGTGCACTGTAGGCCTGGAGCCCTGTCAAAGGGTAAGGTGGATAGCTTTTTAAAAGCCTTAATTCTTGTATTTTCTACAAATAATTTACCATGTTGTACTTTAGTCTTTGCAAGTCCTTCGGCACTTTCAGCATTTGTCCCATTAGGTATCATCTTGCTTGCATATCCGTAGGAAGAGGAATATCACAGTGGTATTTGCAATTTTTTTGAACACCTGATTATTTTTCTTTTCCATATTCTGGTTTTTGCGTGGTTCTTTTCTCGTTAAAGGTGGATGTTTGGTTTAGGATCCAATGGCTTTAGATTTGATTTAAAAATCAAATCATGTGCTCCCAGAGAAATAAGGAATTCAAACACTCACAGCCTTGGGCTGGCTGTGGAAGTGGAGGTTTAAGGTTCAACTGCTAAAATTATGAAATATCTCTTTTGAAAAAATCACTTTCTCTTTTGTTCTTTTTCTCACTAAATATGTAGCATGTGATTACTTAAAACAATGAGAAGGACTTTGCCTCAAACTTGATAAGAAAGGTAGAACAATAACACATGAAACTTCAGAAATCTCATATTGAAAAAATAGAAAGAAAGAAAATGGACAGTTTTTATTTGTTCCTTGGATACAGAAATGGACTTGGAAATGAGTCTGAGTGTTTTTTTAGTGTTTGAAAATTAGGAAACCACAAGTTACACAAATAATGACTCTGCCAGACAGCTCCTCTCACCCTGCTTTTACTGAGACACATTTCTTACAAGGAAAACCTGAGCTGCTTGTTTAGCAGAATGATGAGAATTACACTTGGAGTTTCTTGATGATTTAAGGTTCAATGACTGTGTTGCTTTTAGTGTACATTTGTAGTACATTTTGAGTCATCCTAAGTGGCTGCCTCCACCTGGCAATTCTTAGATGAAAGGCTGAGAGATCAGTCAAAGATGGGATCTTCACTATTTAAAACAACCACCTTTGAGACTTCTAGGGAATGTGTATAA
Organism: Piliocolobus tephrosceles; assembly: GCF_002776525.5. Taxonomy (NCBI): domain Eukaryota; kingdom Metazoa; phylum Chordata; class Mammalia; order Primates; family Cercopithecidae; genus Piliocolobus; species Piliocolobus tephrosceles. The sequence continues at coordinate 36,819,228 of NC_045441.1, forward strand.
ACTATTTTATAGTCTCCCCCAGATAGGTTTGAAAATAATATAGCAAAGAGTTTTAAGTTTATTGAGGTTTAATTTTTGTGCAGTAAACAGTATCTGCTGATGTGTACAGTTTGATGAGTTTTGACACATTTGGTTAGTGCTGGAATAAGCACCACAAATACAGAACCTTTCTATGCTGCTCCAAGGTGTCCTGTGCTCTCCTTTGACCCCGGCCTTCATGTGACCACTGATCTGCTCTTTGTCACTAAAAACTAGGTTACTTATTCTAGAATTTCTTATAAACGGGATCATGTCTGGCTTCTTGTACTCAGCGGACTGTTTTGGGGACCCAGGCATGGTGGTGGTGGGCCAGCAGCCTGCTCCTTGGGACAACTGAGTGGTATCCACTATATGGAGGTAATTCAGTTTCTTTATGTTTTCATCTATGGGTTGCAATTGAGGTTGTTTCTCGTTGTCAGTGTTTGTGAACACAGCTGCTGTGAACATTTGTGCATACAGCTTTGTGTCAGCACACATTTAATTTCTCATGTGTGAATACTAAGGAGCAGATTTGCTAGGACCTGTGGTAGAGGCATGTTTAACTTTTCAGAAATAAGGAACCAATTTAAAACTTAAATAATAAACTTCCTGAAACAAGGAAGCAGGACTAGGCAATTCTGAGGCTTCTGTTGGTAAAGTTGGTCATGTGAGCTTGTGGTGGCCGGCTGCTTGAGTTCTTGTGGTTTTAACACACACAGAGTATCCGGGAGCAGCGGAAGGAAGACTGGCTCCACAGTTGGGGCCTAGCCTTGCATCTCTGTTTTGCTTATATTTAATGATGAGGATTTAGGTATATATGTCATTTCTTTAGCATGTTTCCTCATCTGTAAAAAGTTGAATGTTATCATCTTAAAGTCCCATACAACTATAATGCTCTATGATCGCAGCTCAGACTTACAATGGTTCAACTTAATGATATTTTGATGTCATGATGGTGTGAAAGTAATACACATTAGGTAGAAACCATAGTCTGAGGACTCATACAGCCATTCTGCTTTTTACTTTCAGTACAATATTCAATAAATTGCAAGGGATATTCAACACCTTATTATAAAATATGCTTTGTGATAGTTGATTTTGCCCAGCTGTAGGCTAATGTAATGTTTTGGGCACATTTAAGGTAGGCTAGACAGACTAAGCTGTGATGTTAGGTAGATTACATGTAAATACATTTTGACTTACAATATTTTCAACTTTTGATCGATTTATTGGGACATCACCCAATCAGAAGTCAAGGAGCATTTGTATTTCATGTGGTAGCATAAACATTATGTTAAACTCACATTTTCAAGATCAACCAGCCAACGTGCCCTCAAGCTTCTCACGCCTTTTAACTGATTGTGTAAAAACCAGGACAGCAGAGGGTGAGTGCTCTTGGCAGGATGCATGCGGCATCCTGGAGCTGACTGGGTTGCTGATGCTCACAGTATCAGCAATGCATATTCTCCATGCTGTCTTATTTTCTCTGGCAGATCCATGTTGACGGGGCTCTACCCTCCAACTTCTGGAAACATCATCATCAATGGCAAGAACCTGCAGACAGACCTGTCGAGGGTCAGAATGGAGCTGGGTGTGTGTCTGCAGCAGGATATCCTGTTGGACAACCTCACCGTCCGGGAACATCTGCTACTCTTTGCTTCCATAAAGTCTCCACAGTTGACCAAGAAGGAGCTGCATCAGCAAGTCAATCAGTTAGTAAACAGTTGTCTCTGTGCTCCTCCTGCCTCTGCCCATTGTGTAAGGAAGTGAAGACACTAAAGACACCTAAAAAGTCATCTGTGTCTACATTTATAAGAGGAAATAATTAGCAAATGGTTGTTAACTATGGAATTATGACACAACCACCAACACTGAGAATGTCAGAAAAGGCTTCTGTGGGAAGGCATTGAATTTGATTTGATTTGTCTTTGATGTGGGGAAGAGATGAGCACATGTAAGCACAGAAGCTGTTGATGGAAACTTTGTGTATCTAGAGCAAAATGTCCCTAGGGGAGTCCTGAAACGAAAAGAATTAAAAGGCAACAGGAAAACTGGTTGTCAAGAAACTGATTAGTCTGCCTTCTCTCTCCTTGATCCCTAGGTCTTCCTCAACTCCTTCCTTCCCTCCTGTCACACACACACACACACACACACACACACACACACACACACACAAAGATTAAGAAAAAAAGAGCCTTGTTGGTCATGCTAAGGAGTTTGAACTTCATTGAGCAAGTAGATGTTCATGAGTGGGGGATTGTGATTAGCCTGAGATCTGGAAGCTGTCTCCTGCCAGATCATAGCAGGTACCATGGGAGAGACTGAATACAGAGTGGCCAATGTAGGCAAGAGGTGGTGACAGCCTGATTTATGGTCATGGTGCTGTGGTGCATGGGCCAGGAAGGTCTGTATTTGAAGATTATTCGAATTTAGAAGAATCAGGTCATGCTGACTAACTGATTGCACAAGGCAGGGAGCAGAGAAGTCCTGGTAGGGTCATGAAGAATGGGTAGGATATTGGTGGGTCCACATGGAGAGCTGAACCCTATATGAAAGTGGAATAGCACAAGAAAGATTTAGAGTTGAGAATATGTGGGGAGAGGTGGAAAGGAAGTAGGGTATCCAGGATGGGAAGCAAGGCAAAAGCAAGGCAGTGTGCTCTGTCTCATTGGACACTGATAGAAGTTTAGACCAGAGGTAAAAGGGAGAGACAGTAGGTTCCTGATTAGAAAACAAAGTGATGTTTGAGGGTGATGACCATGGATTACATTGTGGATTGGAGGGGGAAGTGGAGCAATGAAAGTCAAGGAGAGTAGCTGGAGGTGGAAACGTTAATCCAGTGCTGGGGTCATCGATTCAGCAAACAGTGGTAGTTAAGTGTGCAGGCCATTTGTCCTGTGCTGGGCTCTGCCCCATCAGGAAGATGTATGGCTCTGGCCTCCTGGGGCTAATGCCGCGTTCTTAGCAATTCCAGTGGATGGACTTTGGAAAGCAGAAATTCAACCATGGCATGAGTGTGTGGGGAAGCGGCCCTTGGAGGCAAGTGTGTAAGCATAACTGGTAACAGACTGCACATTCCTAAGAAGAAAATGTTAATGTAATGAATTCTTACAGATTATTGTTATTTTACAACATTTTTGCAAGCTTTACATTTATAAATAAGTGTTTACAATCTGCATTTAATTAAGGTGAAAGCTCACAGGGTTTGGTCGTTAGTTTGTATGGTGTAACCTTATTTCTTTACCACTTTTCCGCTACGTGCTTCAGTATGGTGGAGCTCTACCTTGATGTTTCTAGCCCTGGAACACTGAGAAAAAGAGGAATGAGTTTTAAAGTTGTCACACATTCCATGTGCCTTTGGCGATATGACCAGAGACCAGGCAAAACATTTGTAATGAGAATGCTCCATTCCACTCTTCCTTTTGCTCGGCCTCTCCATCTGCTATTGCTAACTTCTCCATCCCTGCTGTTGCAGGTCACCCTGCATCATGTCTCTGCAGAGACGCCAGGGCTGCAGCTGGCCTTTCTGCTTGCTCTCGGCTTCTTCTCCCCTTTCCTCCAGCCCCTTTGCCTCACTTTTGCAAAGCTTGTCTTGACCCCAAACCCAACCCCCAGATCATTGTCTAGTGTCCTGATGTCCCCTGCTTTCACCACTCCACGTGCAGCCCTCCTTAGAAATGTACCCAGGTCCTGGCCCTTCTCTGCCCACTGCCCTTCAAGGACTCACATCACTCGGGGTATAATCTAAAGATATGGAGGCCTACAATTGTGTAATTTACATTTTTGTGTCTATTGTCTCAGATTTATTATGAGTGCCCCCTTCCACCTCAAAACCCTCCTCCTTTGGACTATAAATTTATAAGGCCCTGTCAGTCTATCTTGGTTTACCTGATCCTTCATTGTGTGGTGCCAGCTGCACTGGTCTTATGACGGTTCCCTGAGCACACTGAACAGGCTCTTTGCTGCATTTGTGCTGTGATGGGCTCAGCGTGCACCCTGCCTCACTGCCATCCTGGCTCTTCTCAGACACCATCTTAGAGCAGGCTTCCTGAGCATTCTGTTCAGAACACCTTCCCGCTCACCCTCCTGAGTCCCCTCTATTTCTCTGGCTCTTATTTAAGACATTTGTCATTTCATGACAGCCTCTGTGTATTTGTCTTCTGTTGCTTTCCACCAGATAGCAAACCCCTTGACTACAGGGACGTACTCTGTTTGGTGCACTGTAGTATATTAAGCATTCTTTGAGTTGAATAACTGGATTTTTTTCAATTGTTGTTTTTATATATTTTCCATAAGTTATTGGGGTACACGTGGTGTTTGGTAACATGAGTAAGTTCTTTAGTGGTGATTTGTGAGATTTTGGTGCACTCATCACTCGAGCAGTATATACTGCACCATATTTGTTGTCTTTTATCCCTCAACCCTCTTGAGTTCAGAAAGAAACCTCAGGTGCAAACAGTGAAGCTGAATAAGCTCTACTGGTGTGTGTGTGAAGTGGGTGCAGGGGGTCAGCTGCCCCTGCTTGTATGCTGAGGGATCATAGCAGAGGTAATGATTGAGTAGCAGGCTACAGGATGAGTAAGGATGACCTGGTGTTGACTACAGTGGGTGGGCTGCAATATGTTACAGCATGTGCAGCTTAGAGGGTCCACAGGCCTCCTTCTTGCAGGCACAGGACAGGCTGGAGAAGCTGGACAACATTACAGAAGCTTCCTAAGCCTTGCAAGATTTTAGGTTTTGTTCTGTAGGCTGTCCATGGGCATGAGGCCTCTGGAGAGTGCTGAGCACCTGGTTACGGTGGCCACCCAATGGTGGATCACACACTCTCTCCAGTTGCAGGTGGAGAATGAGGTGGGCTGGAAGGAGCCCAAGTCACGGGGAGAGCTGGGGGCTCCTGCACTAAGAAAAGATTAGGCCAGGAGGGGTCCAGGAGGGTGAGGAGGAAAGGGAGATGCAAACCCAATGGGGAATAAGAGAGGAGGGGGTGTCCATGGGAATCCCCAGATGTCTGGCTCAGGCAAGCACAGTGCTTTTCAAATACAGTTGACTTTTGAACAACACAGGTTTGAACCCTGCAGATCTTACTTATATTCAAATGTTTTCAATATAAGTAACACTCAGTGTGCCTACCTCTTCTGCTACCTTTCCATCTCCTCTGCCTGACCTGCCTCACCCACCTTTGAGACAGCAAGACCAGCTCTCCCCTTCCTCCTCCTCCTTCTCAGCCTACTCACGTGAAGATGACAAGGATAAAGACCTTTGTGATGATCCACTTCCAGTTAGACAGTAGCAAATATAGTTTCTCTTCTTTATGCCTTTTTAAATAACATTTTTTTCTCTAGCTTGCCTCATTGTAAGCATACAGTTTGTAATGCATATAACATACAAAAGAGGTGTCAACTGACTGTTTACATTATTGGTAAGGCCTCCAGTCAACAGTAGAATATTAGTAGGTAAGCTTTGGGGGAGCTGGAGGTTATACACAGATTTTTGACTGTGTGCAGTGTGGTGCTCAGAGTCCCTGCATTGTTCAAGGGTTAGCTGTGTGTATAGAGAAAGCCTCTTTGAGAAGTGGATGAGAGGAAAGTGATGAGTTTGTCTTAGAGATATGAGTTTAAGGAGCCCAGAGGTGTCTGATGCTGAGGCCAGCTGTGGTGCCAGGCTCCCACCAGAGCACTGCCAGCCTGTGCTCCTGCCTAAGCTGGTTTTTCTTATTTATTGCCCTCCCCTCCACTGCTACCTCAGTTTCCTTGATGTGCCCAAATCCTGAGATCCTTCAAGGACCAGATCCCCTCTCACCACATCCTTGGGATGTTGTGCAGGCCACGTGGGCCAGGGCAGGAAAGAAGCACCCGGTGGGCTCTCTCAGATGGCCAGAGGGGCCTTCTGCTTCCAGTCTCACCTCTGCAATGGCTACCTGTGTTTTATAAATAAGGACTTTCATTTGTTTAATACCTTTTCTTGTGCCAGCCACTATGGTGGATATGTGTCAGGAACTTACATGAGTGGTCTCATTCAAGTGTCTTTTCCCTGGGATACAGGAAGGGCAGAGGCTCTGGGAGATGGTGCCATGCAGCTCGTAGAGGGAAGCCAGGATCTGACCCATGACTCTCAGATGCAAAGTGCCTTCTGCTGCTTTTCCTTCAAGTTGGCCATTATGCTGTAGCGTGTGGGCATGGCCTCTGGGAAGACAAGACCGACCGGGCGGAGAGAGGGCAGATTCTCTAGCACATTTCTAGCGTTGATGCTCTAATGGGAGTATGGACACCCACTGGGGATTCCAGGAGTCTGAGAAGTGAAGGTGATTTGTTAACAGTTGCTCTCCCCGGGGCTAGTGAATGCATTAGCTTTAAAATGCACTCTCAGAACCTGGCAGGCAGGGCAGGTGGGTCACTAGCAACCCACAGTGGGGAATGTGTGGATGAAGGATCCCTGGTGCATTGTGGAACTTCCCTCTGGAGCATTTCTCTTGAAGGAATCTCACCTGAGTAAGGTCAGATTGCACACACTGGATCCTAGAGGGGCCAAGTGAGGCAGTATTATGGACATTCTGTTGGATATATGAAACAAAACAAGATCACAAACCCAGAATATGGCAGAGGCACATATTACCTAGGGGCTAGGGTCTTAAAGGAGGGCATTGGGGAAAATCACGCTCTTGTTACCCCTGAAAATCTTTTAGTGGAGAGCAGCGTTGGAAAGTGACAAACTGGTTCTCTAGAAATGTACCACTGCATTGCACCGTTTTATTTTCCCATACTCGGATGGGATCAGTATTTCTGCAGATGATCTCAAGATGAAATTCGTGGCTGTGTTTAGATACTATGTATACTATAAGTGCATATGTAGAAAAAGCCAAATCTCCTTCTGGATGGATGCTGACACTGTGAAGGCTATGGGCAAATTAAGCCTGAATTGATGGAAAAAATCCTTGAGGGACAGAAGTCCATTGTTAAAGTGATGGATGATACTATACATTTTATTTAAATCATTTTTTCTTCTTTTGTCCCCCGCTCAACATTCACGTTATTGTCATAATCTCTACTGGAGGGCATTCTCTACTGGAAGGTGGCTGGTTCACATCTCATGCTGTCTTCAGAGAATGGCTGGAAATAGTAATAATGTTAATGACAGTGGACACTTGGAAGTACAGGGAAAATATTTAGTTTGTACTTTCAAACCTGTCTTGAATTTGAGTGGGTACTTAATGAGAAATAGCTAAGTATCTTATGGACTGTATATTACGAGATAGCAAATTGTCTGTGTCCAACCTGATTTCTTAAAACAAGTCGTAGGTCACCTATTGTAATTTTAAAAGATGCATCTACCCTAGACCATAGTAAACTCTATTGTGATTGAGATTGGGAGCTTAAATCAAACACCTAACAATGCTACATTTGCTTCATCTTACTTGGGTGCCAGGCAACCTTAATGATTATCAGCGCACAGCGTGTTACCTAGCAGCAAAGCCAATTTGCACAAAAGCAATCAGAATAAGATCATGTTTTAGGACAGTAGTCTTCAATTAGAGGAAGGGAAAACTGCAAACATCTGATTTAGATCCAACATGCTCCCTATTAGTCTCCTGTATCACCACTTGGTTTCCTTAATGTGTAGCTTCATTAAAATGCGAGTTCAAGGGAGGTAGCATCCCTGCTAGAATCTTTAGAGTAAACATGTGTCAAGATTCAGATCATTACTGTTTTGCCCTTAATTTGGCCTACAGAAGATAAGCATGGTCAAGATAGGAAATTTGTCAGACCTTTAAGTTGGTGTGATATTGTTATGTAGTTAACGTTACCACTTAGAGTTCTGGAGTTCACCATGCAACTCAGGTTGGAGGCACATTTGTTTGATAGTAATGAGATCACAGAGGGCATAAGTGAAGGAGGAGTAGAAGAGGGGACAAAGCACAATGATCCCTGGACACTCCAACATGGAGTGTATGGAGAGATGGGGAGAAACCAGCCAAGCAGGCAAGAAAGAGAAACCAGTAGCAAAGGCGGAAGACAAAGACATGAACCAAGTCCACTAATGGTGAGGGTGTGATCAGACCTTAAATACTGTTGAGGGTCAAGTAAAATGAAGACTTAAAAAAATGGCCTTTGGATTTAGTATGTGGAGGGCTCTAGTGACCTCCAGAAGGCAATTTTAGTAGTGTGAAGGGAATGAAGGTCAATTAAAGAGAGAATGGAAGAAGAGAAATTGGCAGCAGCACATCTTAGGAGTTTTGCTGCAAAAAAAGCAAAGAAATATGATAGTGTCAAAAAGGAACAGTGAGGTCAAGAGAAAAAGTGCTCCTCTTCCATTCAAAGAATTCAAAGATGGGAATCACAGCAGCGTATCTATACACAGATGAGAATGCCCCAGTAGAGAATGAATAATTGGATTGCGCTACAGAGCAGGTGGCTTGCTGGAACACTATTCTGTATGGGACAGGGAAAGGGATTTAAATAAGAGACAAGGAGCTGTCTCTCCTGAGAGCACAGCAGGCTCACTTCCAATAGAAGGACCAAGGGCTGAGTCTATGAGTGCTTCCATTAGCTTCATTGTTTTTCAAGGTAAAGAATGCATGCACAGAAGTGATTATAAAGTTAACTAGTTAGAAGAGGAGGCATGGAATTGAGAGCCTGGAGAAGCTGTGTTTGTTAGAAATTACAAGGTCTAGGATGTTACTTGGTTATGAGTAAATGGGATTGGTGGAATGAAGGGAGGAGATGCTACATCAAATACTAATAAAATCTCTAAGAATAGTGATAAGAGTAGAGCTGAAGAAAGAGACAGTGCACAAGAGCAGATTCAGGGATGGGTAGATGACAACAGCAGTGACAACACCACCCAATAGTGGATGATATGCTCAGATGACCTGAGATTCAAGGCTGGGGCTTTAGCAGAGGTGGGGAAGGTCACAGTGAGACAAAAGGAGTCAACTGTCCCACGTGGAGACCAAGTGAAGGAAAGAAATAGCAGTTAAAGAACAGGATTTATGATGGGTATGTGTCCTGGCTCAAGCCTCTCTCTCCTGTCTTATCTGAGGTCGTTGTATGGTTTTCCCTGTACTTTAAGGACAGAATTTCTTTGTTCCTTGCATATGCTAGTCTTTCTCCCCCAAGTCCTGGCAAGTGCTTTCCTCTTTTTTTTTTTTCTGGAACATACTGTTCAAGCAGCCCCACTTCACTTACTCTCACTACTCATCTGACTAATTTCATATGCCACTTTCTCTGGAGTCAGAGGGAATCCCTGTTGCACCTGGGACTTTATCATTACCCTACTTACTTCTACTCTTATTATAATTTCTTGCCTGTCTTTTCCACTAGACCTTGAATTTCTTGAATCAAGGATAAGATTCGATTTATTTCTCTAGCCCTAGCAGGTGGCAGGTGCCAGGCATTGTAGGGGGTTCAGTAAACATTCCTTGAATAAATGAATGAATGATTAAAGAACAGCATCTGAAATACATTCTCTGGTGCATGAGTCTCTGGATCTTAATAGGAGAAAATATCTTTTCCTCCTTTCCCTGCTGCCTAGCAATGTTCTCAATTAGAGGATTTTCCTGTCCTTTTGAGAAGGAATTTGGAAATGTAACTTTGCAAAAATTATTTGCTTCTTTTTTGGTATGTATAAGATCAATAACTACTAGAAAAACCCTAGCCTCTAAATAACTTTAAAATTAAAAATAATTCAACAGATTAAAAACTTCTGGCCAGTGTTTACAAATTGCTATCTTCTTTCATTTTTAAGTCCACTGTAAGCATCTGAACAATGCCCAGAAACCAGCAGAGTGGAAATGACTGGGCTTTGCAATGGGGTTCTCTCCCTGCCGCAATGATGGGTGTTCAGACATTGTTTTGCTGACCCCAGCCAATGCCTCAGTGGCTTAGATTCCTAGGAATGTGTCATTCTGTGCAAAATAAGTCGAGGACTTTTACTTCCATTGACCTTAGTGGATGTTAAATTCACTGATTAAAATGCCATGAGTGCTAATTATCTTCAGCCTCCAAGCCTGGTTCTGGGAAAACAGATACTAAGACAAAGGGGCTTGATCTTGGGAAAGCTCCAGTCCATGTGGGGAGTGAGGTACTTAACAGGTGCATATGATGCGTGTCACAGGGACCCAGTGGATGCCAGTGTGTATTTTGGCTTCAGAGTGCTAGTGGTTGAATGCAGCTCTTCCACTTAGAAAGCTTTTGACAATATATACTATCTCTCTCTTGGGTTTTCCAAATATAATGTGGTACTAATGATGAGAAGACCCTCATTTGGAGGTTATGTGGATTATAATAACTTATACACACAAAGCACTTAGAATAGTACCTAGTGTATGATACATGTCTAATAAATGTTTAATATGATTATCCAGGCTTGGAGCTAACATTTAAAAAATGAAACAAAGTGACTGGGATTTCCTCTGTGGGAAAGCGTTTTGAAATGAATGAATGATATTCTTCAGAATTGTAGATTCTACAGTATTGTGATGTGATAGAAAGTTCTACTTTAAGTTGGACCTCTCCAAGACCAATAACTCACCATCTCCTGTGAGCTTCCCATAGCACGTTGCTTATACTTCACCTGTAACATTTATCTCATTGTGTCCCAATTGGACATATACACATGATTTCTCTAGACAACTCTGATTTCCTACAGAAGGACCTGTGCTTTGTTGCTCTTTGATACCCCTACCCTTATATCCAATATGCAACCAGCACCTATGATGTTATAGACCATTTATGCAATCTTGCAAGAAGTTATAAAACACACACGAACGAAACAGGCTCATCCTCACTCCCTCCACCCTATCATTATCACCTACCACTCTTGGTTTCAGGAATTTTAAAACACACACGCACACACACACACACACACACACACACACACACACACGATGGGGAGCAAAATTGTCCATAAAATGTGTTTGTATATTGAAGTTCAAAGTGCATCAGAAAAACAGGCCTCCACTAAAAACAGAAGTAAAAATACAGAGTGAACCAGATTGGTCAGTTTAATGCTAACGAGTTGCATAAGATATAATAGAGAGCAGGCCCCAGCTTCTCTGCATAAATTTGATTGTAGAAGCATGGTTGGTTCCTTTTGCTTATATCTTGTTTGACACCTGTGTAGTGGAGGTTCTGTGAAGGACTGCACAGGTGGGGACAAAGTGGCAGGGGGCCAAAAGTATTCCTGAAGTTCAATGCCAGGTGTATGAAGAGGAGGTAGGCTTCCAGCTTAGTTAGGGTGCACAATGAGGCAGCAGCATGGGGCCAACCAAGAGGATACCGTGGACATCCCGAGTAGTGCCAATGGAAGAAATGAAGAAGGAGGGGTTTGAGGTTGAACATAGAAAGGTAACCAGAACATGCACGTTTGAGAACATCTGACATCTTACTGACTTTTTTCTTGTCTATTTGTCTTCTCTGCTGACTGATCTCTGGTTCATGTGCTAAGTTTGGCTTAATAGATGGACCTCCTCTACTAGGTTGGAATCTCGCAGCTGAGAATGTGTTGGGAGATTGCAGGGCTAGACAGTTACCTGGTGAAATAAAAACGTTTGTCTTCCTCTTTTCAATAGGGTGTTGTCCACACTGGGAACACCTGAAAAAACAGGAGCATAAATTACTACTATAAATTTAGGTTGAGATTTAACCAGCAGAAAATGCACTATAAAATTTGAATGAAACATTAAGTGCACAGAGTGAACACTAAACCCTAAGAAGTGGGCTTGAACTCTTTCTAGGTCAGGATGGGAAGTATTTACATGAAATACTTACTTAGTCATCAGGCAGACAATGGGATTCACCCAATTCTTTGTTTGGGATTCTGGAATGTTCCAGGCCCCAACTATTCTTGAAGCTTAACTGTCTGGAACCTGTCAAATCCTCCTCTGACTGTCTAGCCTTCTCTCTGGTTGCAGAATGGCACCATGACTTTAGCTGCTGACTATCAGGAAGGTAGAAACATGCCTGCAGCTCAGGGGAGAGACTCCACTTTGGTCTGAGCGGTCAAGGGAAGGTTTCAGGAAGGCATTGTTTAAACTGGGTCTCTAACAATGAGTAAGATGATAAGTAGGTGATGAGGGCAGTAAGTATTCCCGTAGAGTTAACAGGTGCACAGTGGTGAGGGAAGTTATTTATGAGAAAAAAGAGTGGATCCCTGGAAGTGGGGTAAAGTTTCACATGGGGAAGGCTTTGCACTGGGTGTCTGAGATCTGGAACTCCCAAGACCAAAAGATCCCTGCAACAGAACAGGAGACTTGTTCTTACATTAATAGCAAATGATAATATTTCTTTGCACATGGCATTTCATTGGAACATCTGCATTAATCAGGAAGGTTGGGTGATCCAGATTTAGTGGACAGTGGGCTAGGGAGTGAAGGGCTTCTCTGATGAACAGTAGAGCTGGGCCTGCCTTGCATCTTCTGACCACACTGGTGCATCAGCCATTCCACTATACTCCATACCCTGTAGAGGGATGCAGGGCCCTCCCTGACACGAGGTATGACTGAAATGAGAGACATGCTTCTCCAGAGAGGAGACAATGCAAGTATTTCCAAGCACAGTTCTGAGCAGATATTGCTGGTGTGTATCACAGTTAGTCCCTTGGTGTGATTCCATCTGAACCTGAAGAAAGTCCATGCTGCTGTGGTGAGACTCACATATGTGTGTAGCATCCATGCCTCCATGATATATTTGTGGTTTATAATGATTTCAGTCACTGTTAGTCATTATTTCTGGAGTGAAATTAGAAGCAACGGTTTAAGGTGTTCAGGGAGAAGAGTGATGCTTTCTTCTAATTTCAGAACTCTTCAGGATGTGGACTTAACTCAGCATCAGCACAAACAGACTCGAGCGCTGTCTGGAGGCCTGAAGAGGAAGCTCTCCATTGGCATTGCTTTCCTGGGCATGTCGAGGACCGTGGTTCTGGACGAGCCCACCAGTGGGGTGGACCCTTGCTCCCGGCATAGCCTGTGGGACATTCTGCTCAAGTACCGAGAAGGTAGGCACTGGGCCTTATTCTGCCTTCTCTTCCCACAGTGTTGTATTGCAGGAAATGCATTGCTATTGTACGGAAGAACCTAGTTGTGTCCCAATGAGGCTACATTTATCCTTTTCAGAAAAACATAGTTTTTAAATCACTTACAGGGATATAGTCATTAGATAACATCTCTATAGTGCTTAGAATTGCTTACTTTGTGTTTGACCTTTTAACTCAATAACAGCAATGACATTTATGTACATTATATATTGTCATATATGATTTCAAGGAAAATTGTCTTCTTCTGGGAGCTTAGTTTCTTAGAAGAGGCATCCCAGATCATAGGACAAACATCCCCTGTCTCAGATGAAGAAATGAAGGCAGGCTCAGAGAGATGGCAGTTGATTTACTTGTAGCTATAGAGAAAGTTTCCTGGCAGGTGGCCATTGAGCCTCTGGTCCATATTTCTCGCATCTATCATTGTTTCTTTCCAATTTAGGACATTTGATGGGAAGTTACTAATTTCGAACTTCTGATTCTTTCTACAATCCTGACAGCTAGGAAGCATTGCCCTATGTATTTTCGATGAGAATTCTCCCTTTTGGAGAGAAACATTGCAACAGTGAAACACATCTTGGTGCTGGTAAACAAGTGTAGAAGCATCAGTGGCAGGATTAATACAGATTCTTATAAAATGTTCCTTTGCTTTTTCTTTCACCTTTTGAGTATAAAATTTTCTTCTGACTTGACCTAAGGTCTCCATTTCCCTGGAGTTGAACTAGGATTTGCAAATGAAGAAATAAAGGAAAAATAACAAGAAAGAGCTCTTCTTTTTCTTAGCATATAGAGGGCTGAGCCCAGGTGTCTTGGACCATCAAATTCTATCTTTGGAGTAGAAAAGACACTCCAGTCTGTCACTTAAAGCTTAACCATAGGCTGGAGTCAGAAAAGAGAAAAATAACTAAAGGGCATACAGAAGAACAGTCTGTTTCTTTCTGTCCCACAATTTTGGTGGAATTATGGAAAGAGAAGACAGAGATAGAAGTGGGAAAACTGAGCAAGCAGATGTGACTTTTTGTTCCACTCTGGGCTTTGGCCTGGCCTGGGCAATTGCACTAGAGAAGTGCAGGCCACATCTGCGGTGCTGGCTCCTCAATGATGGCGCAGCCACATCGGAGTTCACGAGGCTGAGCAGAACTCCAGGACCCAGTGAGGCACTGAGGGCTGGTATTCCCTACCTTTTCACGCCCATGAACTTTGACACTGAAAGACAGGGCTTGCTAGGGATGCTGCTATGGAAGTAGGGGACCCCTTGGAGCTAGCTGGCTGGAGGCCAGGGCAGAGATTCAGCCATCTGCAGTCAGCAGGACCTGCTGTGAGGCCTAGACAGCCCGGAAGCACTCTGCTCTGGTCTGAACCCTTTGGAGTCCAAGCTACAAATGCCAAGGTGGGGAGGGGGACAGTGCCATGTGGTCTTGGTTGGCACCCAGACACCAGAGGACGCTGACCACATTGTACCCAAAGATTCGAACCCTTTCCCATTGCCACGAGATCACCAAGACTCCTGACTCCATTTACCTGAGTGCTCCTTGGGGAAAGATACAGAAAGGGCAGAAATGGGAAACTGACCACCACTTCAAAAGACTGATTAAATTTTTAGATGAAACGATTTAAACTGGATCAAACAATTTACGCGCTACCCTGGCTGGGAACTGATGCAGCAAATCAATGGGAGATAGACAAATAGATTACATTGTTTCTGCACCTGTGAATTGTGGTGCAAATTAAATACCACAAGCCCACTACTCTTGTTTAGTTTAAAAATTAGAGCTGGAGTCTCAAAGCTTTAGCTGACAGAACATTTTTCTAATGAGCACAAAGGTTATTTTAGACAGAAAAATAGATGCAATGAAAGTCTCAGAAACAGACAGTTTTCTACAGTTTCTGTTGTTACAAACCAAATATTTTCTCACTGTCCTTCACTAGTTAGCAATGTTTTTTTTTGTCTTTGGAGGACTTTTTTGAAATCGTCCCTGCACTGATTGAAGTGCAAAATCAATAGCATGTAAGCGATTAGATAGGCGGTATTGGAAGAAAAATGTGTTTTCAAGAATCAAAATGTATAGCCATTTCTGAAGCAGCCCAAACCTCTAGGTAATCATACAGCTCTGTGAGACAGATCTAAGGGCTATGCAGAAACAAACACTTCCTGCTGAGAAGAAAGAGCTCTTCTGTCAGAATACCAGTGCACTGGGGGCTCAGTCTACCTAGAATGTTGTGTGTGTTTCTTGCTTAGTTATGTACAGTGAGGGCTCTTGATCAGCCCTGGTACCAGTATTTCTGTGTCTCCCATGGAAAAATAAATAAGGAAGCAAAAAATACCAGTGAAAACTGGCACATCTCAACTAAATTTCTGTTCTGGGGTATGTACTTGCTCTACAAATCCCATGTGACCCTGCAGAAATGATCAAATGCTTCTGAGCTTCAGTGGTCTCATTTGCAAATAGAGACAATGGTACCATCTCATAGGATGTGAGAGTGCACAGTTGTATGTGAAAGTGCACAGCTCTGTATCTGCCATGTGGGCGCTCAATCAATGACAGGTTATCGTTATTATTATTAAAATAGACAAGGGGTGAATGTGGGAAGCGCAGCTTTTGGAGGAACATATCATCTGAATCAGAGAGAGAAACAGTCAAGTAGTGTCTTGGGGAAAACAGTAATATTGCTCTTTGAGGCAGGGCGTGGTGGCTAATGCCTTTAATTCCAGCACTTTGGGAGGCTTACATATAATACCTATTAATAATATAATGTACGTACCATTTAAATAGTTGTTATACTGGGAGGCCGAGGCGGTGGATCACCTGAGGTCAGGAGTTTGAGACCATCCTGGCCAATATGATGAAACCCCACCTCTACTAAAAATACACAAATTAGCTGGGCATGGTGACGCACACCTGTAGTCCCAGCTACTTGGGAGGCTGAGGCAGGAGAATTACTTGAACCCAGGAGGCAAAGGTTGCAGTGAGTCAAGATCGTGCCACTGCACTCCAGCCTGGGCGACAGAGCAAGGCTCCATCTCGAAAAAAAAAGAAGTCTGTATCTATATATAGCTCTCTAAGGCTTTGGATATGTCTTGGATTTCCTTCACAGCCGCTACAAAGTCATCAAGGGTCAAATCCCTGCAAACCTAATTGAAATTCTTTGAAATTCAAAGAACATTTTTGTAATGTTTATTTGTTTTCCCTGCTTCATTAAAGTATAATTGACAAATGAAAATTGTGTATTTGTGGTGTACAGAGTGATGTTTTGATACACCGTTGACTCCTTATATCCATGGGTTCTGCATCTATGGGTTCAAACAACCTCAGATAAAAAATATTCAGGGAAAGGCCTACCACAGTGGCTCATGCCTGTAATACCAGCACTTTGGGCGGCCGAGGGAGGTGGATCACCTGAGGTCAGGAGTTTAAGACCAACCTGACCAACATGGCAAAACCCTGTCTCTACTAAGAATACAAAAAAGTTAACCAGGTATGGTGGTGCATGCCTGTAGTCCCAGCTACTCAGGAGGCTGAGTCATGAGAATCACTTGAACCCAGGAGGTGGAGGTTGCAGTGAGCTGAGACTGTGCCACTGTACTCCAGCCTGGGTGACAGAGTGAGAGTCTGTCTCAAAAAAAAGAAAAAAAAATTCAGGGAAAGAAAACCAATAAGAAATAATAATACAGCCAAAAAATAAATAAATAAATAAATAAATAAATAAATAAATAAATAAATAGAAAAAGAAAAAGAAAAACAAATAAAAATAATAGAGTATAACTGTTTTTTTTTTTTGTTTGTTTGTTTTTTTGTTTTTTTTTTTGAGATAGAGTCTTGCTCTGTCTCCCAGGCTGGAGTGCAATGGCGCAATCTTGGGTCACTGCAACCTCTGCCTCCCGGGTTCAAGCAATTCTCCTGCCTCAGTCTCCCAAGTAGCTGGGATTACAGGCCCGTACCACAACCGGCTAATTTTTATATTTGTTAGTAGAGATGGGGTTTCCCCATGTTGGCCAGGCTAGTCTCTGACTCCTGACCTCGGGTGATCCACCGCCTCGGCCTCCCAATATAACAACTATTTAAATGGTATGTACATTATATTACTACTAGGTACTATCTGTAATCTAGAGATGATTTAAAGTATATGGGAGGATGTACTTAGGTTATGTGCAAATACTACCCCATTTTACTTAGGGATTTTGGTATCTTCAGGGGTCTTAGAACCAATGCCCCACAGATACCAAGGGAAAAATGTACCTATACATTGTGGAATGATTAAATCAAGCTAATTTACATGTGCATCACCTCACATACTTACCTTTTGTTGTTGAGAGCACTTAAGATCTAATCTCAGCAATTTTCTGATATATAATGCATTCTTACTAACTGTAGTCACCATGCTGTACAATAGATCTCTAGAATTTGTTCATCTTGTGTTGCTGAAACTTTATATCCTTTAACTAACATCTCCCTCCTTCTCCTCCCTCCCCGCTCCCGCCCCACAAGCTCCTGGCAACAACCATTCTACTCTTTGCTTCTCTTTTGGGAATTTAGATTCTAGTTGACTTTTATTTTTAGACTTCATTGTATGGGAACTTATCATCTGAACTACGTGATAACTCTAATCAGAGTATCTAAACTGCCTTTAATCCTAGATCAGGGATTAAGCAAATTTTCTTAGCCTCAAAGGTCTAACATGCAAGGAGCTTGGCCTTGGACTTGGGGACAGGGACATATATGTGGCAAGAACTGGTCATTGTGGACCTTCAAGCTCTGTTGCTCTTGGGTCTACATTCCATAGTTTCTTTGTAAATGCATCTTTTTTTTTTTTTTTAATGTATTGAAATTCTTAGTCTTTTAAGCTGTCTCCTCTATTATTGTTGTTTTTTCTACTTGTATTTTGTTTTTAATTGACACATGATAATTGCATATGTTTATTTATTGTTTTTATTTTTTCACTTTTAAATTCAGGGGTACATGTGCAGGTTTGTTTTATAGGTAAACTTGTTTCACAGGAGTTTGTTGTACAGATTATTTCATCACTCTGGTATTAAGCCTAGCACCCATGCATTATTTTTCCTGATCCTCTCCTTCCCCTCTCCCTCCACCATCTGGTAGACCTCAGTGTGTGTTGTTCCCTCTATGTCTCCATGTGTTCTCATCACTTAACTCCCACTTATAAGTGAGAACAAGCGGTATTTGGTTTTCTGTTCCTGCATTAGTTTGCTAAGCATGATGGCCTCGAGCTCCATCTACGTTCCAATCATGGGTTACGGTGTGATGTTTTGACACATGAACACGTTGTGTAATGATCAAATCAGGGTAATTAGCATATTCACCACCTCAAACATTTACTTGAGTAGAATTAAAGCGATGTTTAGCCTTCTCTCTTTGAACATTTACCTTAGGAGCAAGAATCAATCAATGTGTTTCTTTCTATTTATTAAAATGGAACAGGTTGAATAGGGCTCAGTGGAAGCCAATGGGGAGTGTCGAAGCTAAAAGCAGCAACATCTTTTTACATGACTGAATCAACTTCATCAAAATATCTTCTAGTTTCTATGGCCTCTGCTCTGCTAAAGCTAAATCTGAGGCTTTTTCTTTCCAAGCAAAAGTCGTAAAACTTGACAAGATGCTAGAATGCTTAGAGAAAACATTTGAACTTAGTATTTGTTTCTGCCAAAGGAGGCCATGCCCACTGGGCTCCGTGATGTCTTTCCTGCCAGGAACACCCAAGTCTCCCTCCACCCTGGCTCCCTGTGCCCGTCACCCACAACGTACTCTCCTTTCTGTGAGTCATGGTTGCTGTTAGCTTTTCCAGGGAGGCATTGCATGTTCCGATGCTGCTACTTGGAGGAATGAATACATGTGGTCACATCATCCCTGATTCCAAAGGGTATCAATGTATACCATGGCCATTTCAGACTTCTTTTTTATGATTGAATTCCACCTTAACCCAGTGCTACGATTTTCTTATTCAATTGCACTTCCATAAAATATAGCCTTCTCCCTACATACATCTCCCTGGTCATCCAAAGAAGAATGAGAGCCAGGCACAGTGGCTCACACTTGTAATCCCAACACTTTGAGTGGCCGAGGTATTGAACTACTGGAGGTTAGGAGTTCAAGACCAGCCTGGCCAACCTGATGAAATCCTGTGTCTACTAAAAGTACCATTTAAAAAAAAAAAAAAAAAATTAGCCAGTTGTGGTGGCACTCGCCTGTAGTCCCAGCTACTCCAGAGGCTGAGGTGGGAGAATTGCTTAAACCTGGGAGGTGGAGGTTACAGTGAGCCAAGATGGTGCCATTGCACTCCAGCCTGGGTAAGAAAGTGAGACTCCCTTTCAAAAAAAAAATAATAATAATAAATGAGGAAGATAGGACTTTAGTCTCTCTCTGAGGAGAGAGACATCCACCCAGCTTTTTTATTTTATTTTTTAATTTATTCTCTCTGTTCATGCAGTGATCTGCCTCTAAGTCAGACAGAACAGGGGACTGTGTACAACCACTCTGTGTTTTGCTCCACAGTTTTATCCTCTGTGCCTGGCAGAGCACCCACTTTCATTCATGGAGGTGGGGATGGGAGATCCGTGGGAACTACTGTAGAGGAAAGAATTTCAGGGCCTCGAATTGGCAAAGTGGGTTTGACTAAGTCCTTCCTGCAGGACACACTTCAATTTTTTTCAGTTTGAAAATTGGTGAGGATCTTTAAATTGTGCCCTGGATCTACCATCCTGAGGAAAGGAGGGAAGGTCCTCCTGGGGCCTTTGTCCTCCTGGTCCCGATGCACCCTGTTCTTGGACCCAGGTCGCACGATCATCTTCACAACCCACCACCTGGATGAAGCCGAAGCACTGAGTGACCGTGTGGCTGTCCTCCAGCACGGGAGGCTCAGGTGCTGCGGTCCTCCCTTCTGCCTGAAGGAGGAGTATGGCCAGGGGCTCAGCCTGACGCTCATGAGACAGGTAAGGAGTGCAACCATTCCATCTCACTGAAGTCCCATTCCTGTCTGTGGCATGAGAAACAAGTGACGACATTTACATAGTAGTAATGTCTCAGTGGAGGCCTTCTGTGCACGATGGCCCACATGCCAAAATGAGTGCCCCCAGGCCTGCGCAGGGAGCAAGCCTCTGGGAACCCAAGTATGCATTTTGACTGCCAATAGAAAATACATGAGGAGTCAGAATTACCTGATGGATAACAGGAGCTGCTGTGAGTGTCAGGGCCAGGAAGTACATGACCTAGGTATTCTAGACATATTTTTCTTCTTTTCTTTTCTTTTCTTTTCTTTTCTTTTCTTTTCTTTTCTTTTTTCTTTTCTTTTCTTTTCTTTTCCCTTCCTTCCTTCCTTCCTTCCTTCCTTCCTTCCTTCCTTCCTTCCTTCCTTCCTTCCTTCCTTCCTTCCTTCCTTCCTTTCTTTCCCTCCCTCCCTCCCT
>NC_045441.1:36839788-36859467 GCF_002776525.5 Piliocolobus tephrosceles
TCCTGAATAGCTGGGACTACAGGCACATGCCACCAGGCCTGGCCAATTTTCATGTTTTTAGTAGAGATAGTGTTTTACCATATTGGCCAGGCTGGTCTGGAACTCCTGACCTCAGGTGATCCACCAACCTCGGCCTCCCAATGTGTTGGGATTGCAGGCGTGAGCCACTGTGCCTGACCTAGAAATATTTTTTTGACAATGATATTCCCCTCCTGGAGGCTAAAACTTTGCCAGAATACAAGAGAGTAGTGAGGGGATAGAGCAAGTGGAGTCTGGCCTGGGAGGCCAAACCTGTGTCACTTCTGTAGTCATCATTAACTGTGTCAACTGGGGGCAGGCAGCAGTGACTCTGTGTCTGGGATTCAGGGTGTGTGGGAAGTCACCTCTCCATTCTTGATGACTGTATTTGACCCTTGGTGGCCCATGACAAGTCTTCCCTCACCTCTGACTCAAGGTTCCTGTTTGCTTCCTGTTTGACATTCATGCTGAATTGCATGAACGTCATCATCCCCAGGTGGCTCCTTTCTTCTTTGACTGAGAATTCTTGTCTCCCTTTTAAGATTCCCTTCAACCCAGTTTTCTGCTGTTCAATGCTAGGCCCAGGATCTCTTTGTGGCCCTCCCAAGGGATGGGGGGCACTTCATGAATGCAAACCCCTGGAGGCTGGCCATGCCATGCCCAGTAGCTAAGATGGGCATGTTAGGGGGCATTATGGGTGTGACCTCACCAGGTTTATCACTGCAGATTTATATTTTTTAAAAAGAAAGAAAAAAATACAAGATGTCATGGAGTTGCTTATTGCTTAATGTGATATTTCATTTAAGCTTTGAAATGGAGTTTTGAAATAATTTGCTTATGGATATACATGAAATCAATTTATGTATATATGGATTAACATTCCTTACTGGTTTCGTTTTTCCTTTTTTTAATGGATAGCTTTCTGTTCTGGAGGCCCATGATCTGGAAGACATGGCTCGTGTTACATCCCTGATAAAGATCTATATTCCACAAGCATTTCTCAAAGACAGCAGTGGAAGTGAACTGACCTACGCCATTCCAAAGGACGCAGACAAGGCCTGCTTCAAAGGGCTCCTCCAGGCCCTGGATGAGAACATGCGTCAGCTGCACCTGACGGGCTATGGGATCTCAGACACCACCTTAGAAGAGGTACTGAGAAAACTGAAGCATGCTTTAATTATTTATGCTTTTTTTGCCATTCCACATTAAATGAAGAGATGTGGGTAAAGGGGAGGGGATGGAGAAAAGTGTACACTTTTATTTACATTTGGGTTCTGATTGGTAGCATAGTAGACACCAATAACTGAACTTAACACACTTGACAGGTGACGATTGTCCTTTAAGTGAAGTGGCATTCTTTTAGCATTCTTTCTTTCTTTTATTTATTTTTTTTTGAGAAGGAGTCTGGCACTGTCACCCAGGCTGGAGTGCAGTGGTGCGATCTCGGTTCACTGCAAGCTTTGCTTCCCGGGTTCACGCCATTCTCCTGCCTCAGCCTCCTGAGAAGCTGGGACTGCAGGTGCCCACCACCACACCCGGCTAATTTTTTTGTATTTTTAGTAGAGATGGGGTTTCACTGTGTTAGCCAGGATGGTCTCGAACTCCTGACCTCGTGATCCACCTGCCTCGGCCTCCCAAAGTGTTGGGATTACAGGCATGAGCCACTGCGCCCGGCCTCTTTTAGCATTCTTATAGTTAAGAAGCTTGGTGTCTTTAATTCAGAATCATGAGGTGTTTAAACAGTTGTCAGTAGTGGATGATTGCTGGTTGTAATTCTTCATGTAGAGTTGCCCTCCTCTTTCTGCTTCTGTCTGGAAGCCTCTGGCCCCATGCTGGGTATCCGTAATGTGAGCGGGTTTAGCACGGGAACACTGCAGACGCCTGGTGAGCTCCTATCCCCCAGGTCCCACTTTTCTCTACCTGGATCTGAGGTGGATGAGACTACTCCATGTAGGTTCTTCATAGAGTACACTTAACGACAGGCAGAAATAGGCGTTTCCTCCAGGAGAACGTTGCTGTGTTGTGTGACCCAACGTAAGGCAAGCCTTGTTTGGGGTTCTTGAGTTGGCTCTCTTTGTGGGCAGTATTTGAGCCTTAATTTTGCATTACTATTATTTATATAAAATGTTGCAGATTTTTAAAAAATCAAGTGCTGCAAGTTAAAATTTTTAAAAATTTGCAAAGTCAAAGTCTGAACATTCAGTTGTGTTTTGGAATTGATTCCTTGGGTTAGTGATGCAGAAGGAAAGGCAATCTTTTGTGTGATAAATCAATGTGGTCCCAAGTAGATAGCCCCCATCACAAGTTTTGTCTGGAATAAATAGTCATAAAAGATTGTGAAACATAAAAAAAAATACAAAAATGCTTTTATACATAGAATGTATTTGGTTCCCCAAAAACTCTGTAACTTATTATCCGTATTTTAAGATTGAGTAAGCTGAGGCTCACATAGGCTAACTTCTTTACCTCAAATCATGAAGGTCATAAATGGTGAGCTCTGCTTAGACCTAGGGTTTCTGATAGTTAGTCAAGTTCTCTAAATGAGCGCATGCCTTTGTGTTTGACGTTCTGTATTCCATGCATCATCAGAACTGGAGTCCATCAATTCCCACTGCGTTTTAACAGAGCAAGTTAGAGTGCAAGAGACAAACAAAAAGCAGCCTAATAAACACACATGATGAATATGAGCTGTTTTCTAAAGCCAAAGGATGCGATCACTGCATCTTTTCTTGTCTGGCTGTCTCCTATTTTCATTCTTCAAGTCTTGACATGAACGGCGCCTCTGCAGCGGATTCCGATTCCTCAGCATCAATTCTGTTCCATGTTCCCCCCACCCGCCCTCACTGCACTCTGAAGCTTTTCTTCATGACAATTCTCCCAACTTATTATGCATGCATCTCTGTCTCTCCCATGGAAGCTGAGATCTGTCAATGCTTGTATCTTTTCTGCCCACCTCTGTACCAGCAGTGCCCAGGACAGTTGCTGGCACTCGTGTTTGCTTAATAACTGTTTTTTAGATGAATGATGTGCTGGACTTTTCAAAAGACTCATCCAGCTATATTTTAACATGAAATAAATAATATTTTATTATTTAATAAAATAATACATATATTACACATAATATACATATATAACATATAATATACATATATTACATATAATACACATATTTAATAAAGCATATATATATGTTCAGGGTTTCACTGTGTTGCTAAGGCTGGTCTGGAACTCCTGGGCTCAAGAGATCCTCCCACTTTAGTTTCCCAAGTAGCTGAGACTATAGGTATATGCCACTGCATCTGGCACCAGGCTTTTGATCTTTAAAATGGAAAAATCTGAACAGTTTGCATGGTTTCCCAAGGAGTAACAATAACAGTTAAATTCCTGGAACAAATCTGTCAAAAATGGTAATGGCTTTTCTCACTTATAGTGGGATTGCATGAGACGTTGCTGCCGTAGCTTTGGAGTTACCACAGAATTAAATAACATTTATACCCCCAAAAGATACCTTTCCTCCAGGAATTTTTGGGAGACAGCAGTCTTCCCTGGGCCAATGTAGAACAAGAGTGAATTTCCTAAGCCTCTTTTCCCCAGATTGCATGAGTCAGATGTAGGTTTACAGACCTGCCGCCAACTAAAGCACCGTACTTGAATGCAGCTATGTCAGGCACCACAGTTGTCACTGTCTTCTTAAATGTGAATAACAAGTCCAAATATGATATTGGAAGCTAATCGTTTGAATAGTTGAGAGCTGTCAGCTGGCATGAGTCAGTTTCCCTACAGACAGAAGGAGGTGCTGCTTCCAGAGGGTAGTTTTGCCATCCTGGGTCACTTGGAAAAGAAAAATAAAATAATATTTTTTTGGATTATAAAGAGAAATTGTCAAAAAAGCCCAGACTTGTTATGTTCGTGTCTGTCTCTCTAATCATTCACCAGGTTAATCCTGTTGTTTACTAGTTGTATGGCATCTTGTATAGATAAATTGAACATATTCATAAGCTCAGTGGACTCTCAGGGCAGGGAGGAAGACCCTGTGGGAATATGGACCAAGCACACTTATCAGTGAAATAATGAGTGTTCACCTCCAATATATTTACTGATTTGCAATTGAACACATGCGACAGGAAGAGTGGGTGTTCCCTTTACATAAGTGGCATTTTGCTTGTTGCTAATAAAAGAGAAAACCTTGGTAATACTCTTAATTTTTATTATTAAGAAGAGTGAAATTTTGTGGAACATTTTGCTTGAATATTTTATGAATTTAAACATCACAGAAAAAAAAAAAAAAAAAAACTGGTGAGGTGAGCCTTTATGTCCTGGGTAGATGCTTAGCTTTAAAATGTTTTGTTAATTATTGTGGCGTATATGACCGATCAATAATATCTCAAGGTAAAACGTACATTTAGGGAGAGGCTTATTCATAACCATAGAACATGTAAATAAGATTCATCAGTATTCTTCTTAGTAATTCCCTTCCCTCCTGCCTTCCTTCCCTACCTCTCTCTTTTTGCTTCCCTTCCTCCTTCCTGCCTACATCCTGCTTTCCTCCCTAATTTTTATGTCTGTCTGAGTTCTTAGTTACATCTGAGACCAAAATGAAGAGCCCACAGAAGTAAGAAAGTGTCAGCTGTGCTGTTTCGTGTTTGCTGTGCTTGTGTTACTCATATTATCTGCAGAATCTTTTAAAGCCACTATCTCCTTTATAAGTGTTATTTTAGTAAAAACTAGATAAATCAATGTAAAAATCTACTTAGGCCTCTACAAAGCTTCAACCTGTTGGAACTTAAAGAACTGTCACTGTGGCCACAGAGGCCACCATTACTCCTACCAGTCTTAAATATAAGGAATTCTTTATGTCTGATAGGTTCCACCTAGGAATAGAAACTGGGATTTCCATGTTTTCTCCTGCACCCTCTGGGGTGCTGAGAGAGCTGGGCCTGGACAGAGTCTGTAGGGCCACGGGGAGTGCTCTGCATTCTTCATCATGCATGGTGCTCTCTCACTGCAGAATGACTCCCCTACCTTGGCACCCTTACCTGTAGGTTGGGAATCGTGGAAGGAGCCACAACATAGGGTTGAAGGGAAGAAACTTCTAGTGCAGCGCGTGACACACAGACAGACGACATTCGTTCCGCTTGATAGGGACTTGCATGAGATGCCCTGGGAGGAGCCCCAGCCGGGGAGTGCCCTGGGACCAAAAAAAGCCTCCTGCAGGCACTCACAGAGGATAAGGCTGGAGCTGCAACCTGGGTGTGTCTTGGGGTTTAGAGGCTGCTCCCTTTTGCTTCCTCACCCACCGGCCACAGGCCCAGCCTCCCACTTCCCCCAGACCCATGTCCGTGCTTCTCTTTCTGATGTCTGCCCTTTCCCCACTCTCATCTCTACAGAGCTTGGGCCTGTTAAGAGCTTGCTGTACTTCGGCCCTTCCATGCCCCGAATTCTAAACCAGTCTTGAAATCTCACTGCATATACCTTTTTTTTTTTTTTTTAAACAAGAGTTACCCATTTCACAATATTTGTTTTGAACAGTTTTAATTTTTCCTATAGTCCTGAGTTACCCATTTCACAATATTTATCTTGAACAGTTTTTATTTTTCCTATAGTCATGATGTTCATGGTGACATAATTTCTTTTATAAAAATGTGTCCTTATGTAGTTCCTCTCCTCCCTGCTTTAAGGCACTTTGGTTGTTTCCAGAGTTTTGATTTTGCCATTGAGACCATACAAGACCGAAGAACAGGGTCCTCCAGCTTCTCCATAGACTGATTCCCAGAAGTGCGATTACTGGGTTCACGGGGATAACCCTGAAGATCTGTGACGTGGTCAAATGACAGAGTCCCAAAATGATAACACACATTTGTGTCCTAGATGCTTTTTTTTTCATGTGCCTCAATCTTTTCATCATTTCAAAAGAAACCCAGTGCCTTTCAGTCACATTTAGGATTTCCTAACTGGCCTGCTGCCCCGTATCTTCTTCAACCCATGGTTGCCATGGTAAGGGCCTGGGAGTCAGGACAAGAACATTGACACTTGCATTTATGTTGCATCACTTCCTGTCAGGGGCAACCTGAACAAATCACTTAGGCTGCACCACATTTATTTTAATTTCAAAAACTTTTTAAAGAGCAGTTTTAGATTCTCAGCAAAATTGAGCACAAGTTGTGCTCAATTGCAAAATTGCACAATTTGTGCATTCTGTGTCCCTCTACCTCCCTTGCCCCCAGCCTCCTCCACTATCAACATCCCTGCAGAATGGCTCATGTGTTACAATTGATGAACCGACATGGACACATCACCGTCCAGCCCACTGGGCTTCACTCTTGCTGTTGTACGTTCTGTGGGTTTGGATGAATGTATAATTCCATGGATCTGCCATTATAGTATGATATGGAACAGTTTCTGCCCTAAAAATCTCTTGTGCTCTGCCTAGTCATTCCTTCCTGCCCTCAGCCCCAGCCACTGATATTTTTACTGTCATTGTAGTTTTACGTTTTCCAGAATGTTGCAGAGTTGGGAATCATACAACCCTTGTAGCCTTTTCAATTTGGTTTCTTTATCTTAGTAACATGGATTTAAATTTTCTCTGTGTCTTTTAATGGCTTGATAGCTTATTTCATTGTACCACTGAATAATATTCCAGTGGCTGAATGTACCATAGTTTATTTATCTGTTTACCTACTGAAAGACATCTTGGTTGCTTCCAAGGTTTAGCAATCACGAACAAAACTGCTATAAATATCTGTGTGCAGATTTTTGTGTGGACGTAAGCTTTCAGCTTACTTGGGTAAATACCTAAGACTACAATTGCTGTATCATATGGTAAGAGTGTCTTTAGTTTTGTAAGAAACTGCCAAACTGTCATCCAAAGTACCTGCACCATTTTGCCTTTCCACCAGCAATGAATGGAAGCTTCTGTTATTCCATATTCTTGCCAACATTTGGTGCTGTTAGGGTTCTGGATTATTACCATTCTAATAGGTGCGTAGAGGTATCTCACTGCTGCTTTAATTTGCATTTTCCTGATGACATATGATGTGGAGCAACTTTTCATTTTCTTATTTGCCATTTGAATATACTCTTTAGTGAGGTGTCTGTTTAGGTCTCTGGCCCACTTTTTAAAAATTGGGCTGCTTGTTTTCTTATTGTTGAGTTTTAAGAACTCTTTGTTAACTTCATTTTTCTCCTCCCTACAGTAGGTTTATCTTCCCTATCTTCCACACACAGTTTTTGTTTAGGTCTAATCGTATGATTAACACTGAGTGCAGGTTACATATTGCTAGACTGTGGCATAAATATGAGGACTGATCAATACTTTTCTACTATTTATATCCAAAACACATGTGCAGTGGTGTATTTTCAGATTAGACATTGTTGTATTTTAATCTGTCTATATTTTAATGTTACAGTATACCTTGCATTATAGAATAACTTTTAAAAATTCTTTTTATGCTATGTATTAGTCCATTCTTACATTGCTGTAAAGAAATACCTGAGACTGGGTAATTTATAAAGAAAAGAGGTTTACTCAGCTTAAGGTTCTGCAGGCTGTACAGGAAGCATAGCAGCATCTGCTTCTGGGGATGGAAGGTGGAAGGCAAAGAGGGAGCAGGCGTCTTACATGGCAGGAACAGGACGGGGAGAGAGTAGGGAGGTGTCACACACTTTTAAACAACCAGATCTCACAAGAACTCACTCACTCGCTATACACTACCAAAGGGGGATGGGGCTAAACCATTCATGAAAACTCCACCCCCATGATCCAGTCACCTCCCACCAGGCCCTACCTTGGACATTGGGGATTGCAATTTGACATGAGATTTGGATGGTGACACAGATCCAAACCATATTATGCTATAGTCCTTAAATATCTCTATTTCTGTTTAATAGTCACCTTTCTGTTACAAAATATTTTTATTTGTACTTTACCCATTCATATTCCTTTCAGAAATATCTCAGTCTTTCTCCTCTTTGCCTTCATTTCTTAAAAAATATATGTTTATGTCCTTCATATGTAAAATTCCTACAGTAAAATCCACTACAAGTTTGACAAATGTATAGAGTTGTAGAACCACCACTCCAATCAAAGTACAGAGGAGTTTCATCCCCACCACCTTCTGAAAAGAATAATTCTTCCATGTAACCTGCCTCTGCAATTTTTTAAATTCAAGATTCATGTTCTTGCTGTTAGTCACCCCCAGAACAGCAAGAACTCCTCATAAGTCAGGGAGGAGCAACAGAACAAGTTGTTCAATTACTTTGGAGATGTAGCACGTGTTTCTTCAATTGCTTACAGTAATTTCTACTTTCTACATTTAGTATGTGCTTTGCACATAATAGGTCGTAAGTAAATATTGATTTACTAGATTTTACATATCTCTCTTTTTCCACATCTCTCACACACACAGATGCTAAGAAAGAAATTATCTAAGGGCAACCATGGACAAAGAATCTGGAATATATACAATGTATATGAGAGCTAACAAAATATAAACAGTATATTTAGAGCTGTTTGAGAAAGGTATCTAAAACTGGAAAAAGATTGGGGCTTTTGGAGAACCTTCTTTTGTTTGGTAGAGGCTATAAAATGTCTATCTCAACCAATTTTGTCTCTTCACACTTGGCGGGCATTGACTTTCCTTTCTCATGTCTGTTATTGATCCAGAGTTAGCATGGCTGTTGTAACACTGAGGCTGCTTTTCTCTTCCTTCATCTGCATTTTGCCTGATGACTTAACAGGAGTGAGGAGGACCTGCCAATTAACTCTCCAGTTTAGCTCTTCAGCTAGAAAGCATATTTTATTTCTAAATTGCAATATACTTACTATAAATTATTATCTCCAAAACTTTACTACAAGCTAGTGAAATTAAGATTTAAAATGGAATCACGATAGTTACCAGTTTCATTAAGGCATCTGTACTTTCTACTCCAATGCTTGGACCTAAGGACAATACTGGCAAGTTACAATGTTTACTTTGTGTGGGATGGGATCATACAGAGCTAGAAGACTTAGAGCTTTGCCTATGGAATATATTTGCAGCAATCTCTGAAGCCAAGACAAAACTTTCTGGCATAATGCAAACAGAGTAAATTTTTGCAGTGTGTTTTTTAAAATAATTTTGAAGTTTTTAGTAATGTTTTAGAAAGGTTGGTGAGCCTGCCTGAGATGGGAAGTTTCTTTCCTTCCAGCTTGCTAAATACGATTAGTGGGTTCCCTTTGTACCTTTGCCAAGGAGGTTCTGGATGCTAGTTCCTCGGGTGCATGAACTCGGCTGCCCCATCCTACGCAGCATTAAGAGGTCAAGCCTGGGCCTCAGATGTAGGGCTTGATCGTTTTTTATTTTTTTTTTTGACTTTTTTTTAAGAATGATTTTTAAGAAAAAAGAATTCCTGTACAATCTTTGCCCATTTAAGTTTCAGTTGTGCCCCTCATGTCCCTAAGAGCAAAAAGATCCAGTCCAGGATCACCAGCTGCACTCAGCTGCGTGCCTCTTTAGTCACTGTCAATCTGTAAGGATTCCTTGGTTTCCTTGACTTTCATGACCTCACTATTTTTGAACAGTCCAGAGCACGTATTTTGCACAGTGAGCCTCAATGTGAGTTTGTCCTATTTTGCTGTGATTGGTCAGGTTATGCATTTTTAGCTGGCATACTCCAGGGGTGATGCTGTGCCCTACTGCTCCTAGCTGCCTGCTGCACAAGGCTGATCTGCGCCATGGCTAGTGGGGTGACATTTTATCCCAGGTAAAGTGGAAAGTGGTATCTGCCAGGCTTTCCCACTCTTAAGTTAATTTCCTTTTCTCTCTCTTTTTTTTTCTTGAGGATATATTTTGAGACTCTCTAAATTCCACTTTTCTCACCCACCTGTTGCAGCATCTTCTAATGTTCATTGCCAGAATTAAAAATTATTACTCTGGCACTTGCCAAGTGGTAATTTTTCTAATTCCATCATTCCTTCTATGTGTTTTAGTTGGCATTGTCCAGTAAGAAAGAATTCTCTCTTTACTCCATTGACCTATTTATATCAGGAGCCACTCATAGCATCCTATTCTACTCAATGAGTTACAATTCAGTAGAGTCATTATTTACTTTGAGGCTCATGTCATACCAAGTTGAGCCAGTGGGAGGTCCTTCACGCTGGTTTTTGTGCCTTTTAACTCACGCCTCCTACTCTTTGAGCATTTTCCTGCTTCCTGACAAAACAAGATGTTCTAGGATTACCATTCTTTCCCAGCCCTGGCTCTAGAATCAGCCATTTCTCCAAGAAATCCTGGCTGCTCAATATATTCATGATGGCTGGGGTGTTGCTGCTCTGAGGTTCCCTCATGGATAAAGTAAAAGATCCACCTCTATTTTTGCTTCTCTTTCTGCCCATAAATAGAAAACTAGGAGTTCAACTCCACATGGCATCTCCAATTCCAATCCAATTACGTAGCATTCATTTAGTGTTTCCTCTTGCCTTACTGGTACCGTCCTTCTCTGATACCAAGAAACTCAACTTACTCATTCCTATGCTACCTTTTCCCTCAGTCCTCCTGTGTGCAGCTCATCTTCCAAGGCCTCCACGCTGCTTGCTGCTCTGGTCACATGCCCTCTTGTGGGAACCTGCCCCACTCCAGCTGCCACTTTGTATTGGCCCCAAACCCTAAACTGGTGTCTTCCTTCCAAAAAAAAAAAAAAAAAGAAAAGAAAAAAAAAAAAGGGAAAGGAAAGAAGGAAGATAAACAGGTAATTTTTGAGAAGTTGTTTCCTTTTTCTTTTATGTGACATCCTGTTTGTTATTGTTGTTTTCTTTTTTTTTTTTCCTAAAGAACAATACATTCAGTATTTTGAGGATTCTACATTTGTGGGCTAAGGTCCTCTTACCTCAGAGCAGCCTCAGGGTCTAAGCATTTATGCAGACAGCCTGGTGTCTTGTAAACACTGACTGTGCTATCAGCCCTTCCACTGGAGTGCTGTGACCCATTCTTTGCATTCTGTTTAAAACAAGGTCTTGTAGGATGTCACAGAACCTGAGTGTGAACTATAATTGACCTTTTATAACTTATGTCTTTTAATCTTCCCCTTGTACGAATAAGCAAACTGAGAGACCAAAAAGATAATGAGTTGACCAAAAATCAGAAACTGGATTTTTTTTTCATTTTGTGTTGGACTCTAAAATTTTCTACACTACTTTCCAACTTCTACTGTTCTGTAGTCTCCAGGGACACCTCAAATCAACAGCCCTTGTTTCAAAGGTGTGTTGACGGTGTGATAGTTCTAGGATAGGCTAGATAATGGTCCCCCAGCAATGTCCATGTCCTTATCACTGAAGCCTGTAAATGTTACCCATATGGGACTGTGACAGGAGATACCTCAAATTATCTGGGTGGACTTGATGTAATCAAAAGGACACATCTAAGGGGGATTGAGGAAGTCAGAGAGGATGAAGGTGATGTTATGATGAGGCTGCAGTTGGAGAGATGAACTTTAAAGATGGAGGCTGGGGCCATTGACCAAACAATATTGGCAGCCACTAGAAGCTGGGAAAGTCCAGGGAGTGTATTCTCTCTTGATTTTAGCCCAATAAGGCCTATATCAGGCTTCTGACCCCCAGAACTGTAAGATACTAAATACATTGTCTTAAGCCACCACATTTGTGGTAATTTGTTACAGCAGTGATAGGAAATCATACAAGCTCCTGTAAAATAACAAATCTTGCTGCATGCATTATGTTAGCATGTTAGGGGACAGCCCTGCCCAAGGTCCCATATTTAGAGAGCAATTGCTAGTACCTCTAGTGTTTCTTATCATCTAAATTGTCCATGTGTTTTCATCTTCTGCTTCTTTAAAAAACAATTGCTTTGGGGAAACGGAAAGAGTACCTCTTATGTTACATGTAGGTCAAGTTTGGTAATTCTTCCTCTGCTCAAGTCATCACTCAGCTGGGTTCCATTGTCCTTGTCTTACAAAAATTTGGTGAGCTTCATAAATTTCTCTAGCATCTAAGCAAAAAATACCTTGCACTGACCATCTCCAGGACACAATCCATCAAACTGACACTTTAAGTGTAGATCATATCTGGCGTCTCATGCTGCTTGACAATACCCTTTAAACAGAGAACCCAAAAGGATGGGGCATAGGATTCATGGCTGAGGGATTGATAGCACAATCAGTGTAGAGATGACACTGGGCTGTCATAAATGCCTAGACCTCGAAGCTCTTTTAAATTAAGGAGACGTAGATCCTCAAATGAAGAATCCCAAAACTTTTTTGAATTTACTGTCGCTTGAAAAGAAAGAGTAGATACGCCATAGGCATTGCTTTTAAAGCCATATTTTTGTTGCATTTTAAATTACTTTCATGCTAGTTAGTGTCCTTGAGACTTAATTTCATCATTTCTTATTTTATTCTTATTTACTTTGTGTGATGAATTTACCTAAAAATTAATGAGTAGTTTGACCAACTTGATTGTCCTTTGACTTGAGAAGCTTGTAATTTCAGTGAAATTCAAAACATTAGATAAGATTGAAAACAATATTCTACTTCTTTTGTATGAAAGTCGGAAGGTGTAGGTCTTATTTGGTCCATTTGAATTGGCCTATGGCCTATGTTCAGTTACAATGATGGAAAATACCACCAAAAGAGGAGGAAGACATATGTATAAGTAATGTCATTCCATACTAAATGCACAAATGCAGCAGTCTTCTTAAACTGGAAAGTGTAGCCAGGACATTAGATGTTTAGCCTGCATTCAGATAACTTCCTGTGCAGTTGCTTAACCTTTATTTCTATCTCTTTTGGAGGATTGTTTATATGTTTTGACCAAGACTTTTATAATCTCAGTGAGAATATTTTTGCAGTATTTTGCGTCTCCTCATAATTGTTGAGATGAAACAGAGTTTAAGTTTCTTTATTTGAATTACTTTAAAAAACCCGAAGAATGCCTTTCAGTAGAAATAGTGATTTAAATATTGTTGGAAAGTATGTATCAGATAAGAAGGAATATAGTGAGTCCTCAGTTAACATTGTTGATGGGTTCCTGGAAACGAAAAATTTAAGCAAAACAATTTTTTTCCCTCATCAACGTTATAGCAAAATGGCATTAAATGAGATGACATTGTTTGAGGACCTGCTGTATGTCCTTTTGCTTAAAGTTGCCATTGTGACCAGTAACTTACTGATGATGCTGAGTGAGGACTTACTGTAAAATGATATAATGTGGAAGTACTATGTCTAGAAGTCAGTGAAATGTTAGGAGCCTTCTTATAAGTTTTCTTTCATTAAATCCCTAGGTAATGTTCTATTCTGAATGCTAGGGTTACCTGAAATACTTGCCAAGGGGAGTTTTACAACTGTTGTCTAACTGTGTGATTCAGTGTGAGAATTATAGTGCAAAATAACAAAGGCAAAGTCTACCATCAAGACTCTAAATCTTTGATTACAGTGATCAAAGTCATATTGCTTTTGAAAAGAGTAACCTTTATTGGCCCTCTCTGTTAACTGGGCTTTGACATTTTGTCAAATTCTCAGAACCTCCTTGACGGCGTGCCTGTAATTAAGGTAAGCTGCTACTTGATGGCACTCATAAAATTCTGATTGTCTTAGGCTTGCCTTTCACTATTCACAGGCAACGTTCCAGAATTTTCAGACACATTGTACCCAGATACTTAGTGCCATACCATAATTGATTGTATTTCCTGCTGATCTGTGAGATCACTGAGGGCAAAAATTCTGTCCTTATTCTGTTTCCTCCTCCAACACACACCCACACAAATGTGTGCATTCAAACATGTGCATACAGATTCACACATGTTTGCACACACCCACTCACACACACACCCACACACCCTCCACCCCACCACATGCAACTTTGGCCTTTTATGAGAGGGGTTAGAAAAGGAAAATTTAAAAAGGACAGGTGAATAGTGTTATCAATAATTCCTTAGTTATCAAGGTATGCTTCATATAATCATAGTTAAACATGACCATTAAATGAAAATTCTATTTAGAATAAGATGTAAAGGAAAATCTTTAGTCAATGAATAAGTCTTGATTTTCACTATTTCTATTGTTTCCTATTTCATTCCCTATAAATGCACTAGGTGGAGACTTACTGCACTAAGCCTCAATGCCCTCATCTTAAGTAAGGATAATAGTACTTGTCTCATCAGATTGATCTGAGAATTACATGATGAAGCATAGCACATACACCCTACTACATTTACTCATCCTTAACTAGCTACTGTTAAGACCAGACATTGCCAGCGTGCTACATGCCAGGCATCGTTTTTATAACTTTATACATAAATGCATTTACTGCTTGCAACAATCCTATAATATGTCTTATTTATTACCATTTATCATGTGAGGAAACTAAGTTATAGAGTGGTAAAATAATTTGTCCAAGGTCACATGGCTGATGCACACTCAGAAATGTTATTTATCATTATTCTTCATGTTATTATTTGCAATAGTAGTGAGGTTTGCAGTTTTTCCTTGGAGACTTACTGGGAATCAACAAAGGGTTATCTTTCACATGAAGGTAGCTGCATCTGACCTTTCACTAGTGCTATGCTTGCAGATTTTGCTCAGTAGGATTTTGCTAATTAACCACGTGCAGAGATATTGCATGCCTCTCCTGAAGGCTTGCTTGCTCATGGCTTCTTTCTGGTGCTTTCACCCATCTTTCCCTGTGGTTGGGAGCGCCTCAGGAACATCTAGACAGCCAGTGCCTTTTTGCTTATTTAGAGGAATCAGAATGGTGAGGTTGTGTAGAGAAATCAAAAGTGAGGCAGGGTGCTCAGTGTGGGCTGATATCTGTGTATGCAGGTATTGGACTTCACTACCCAGTGCATTGGGTGGGAGGTACCAGCTGGATGGACAGTGACACTGGCCCAGCAGGAGTCACTTGGAGAGGGGCCAGGGCCAGGGACCAATATCTCTATGGATATGTGCAGAGGAAGGGGTGATAGAAGCTCCTGCACAGATGATGCCAAGGGAGAAAGTGGCAATGCACAGTGCCTAGCTTGGTGCATGGCCCACAGAGGATGTTCAGGAAAGCTTGGCTAACCACATGAATAACAGAAGACTTACTACATGCTTCCAGAGTCTATGCCTGGCACTTTACAGCCATCATCTACTCAACGTTAGATACTGTGATCATCATCTCTGTTTTATTAATACAACAAGGCAGCCAACACTCTGGGTGGTGCAGTCCTATGCCTGCAGACACAGAGCCGGCCCACATCTTGCCAAGAGTAGAGCTCCAGCAGTTAGGACTGTGCTGCTGTAAGGCTATGTCTCCTTGACTTTTATGCTACTTGTGCATTGCCCAGTGTTTATTTTAGAGATTCTCTTTCCGTCACTCCATAAATCCCTGTCAGCGATCCAGGTGAAGCTCAAGGGCCTCGATGTCTCCAACCCACCTCATTTCCCTTTGTGTCGGCTCACACTTCTGCTTTCTCACCTTAATTTTGCTACTTTAGTCATAGTCTTTGGCTTTGAATAAATTGAGGTTGGACTTCTGCCTCCACTACTAAACAAGAAGTGACTTCAAGCAAGTTATTTAATTAACTACCTTAGTGACATCATATATCATAGCCCATGGAAAGCACACATTTAACGGGGATTTTTATGCATGAGATCCCATCTACTGTAAGTAAACTGAGCACTGCAATTTTATTGTCTGATTCACCTCTGAATTCTTAAGATGCTGGTACAGTGAGTCACAAACTTAAGTTGAATTGCATACACTGTGTTACTATCTGTCCCCTCCCTGCCTACTACTGCCTATGCATTTGACCAGCCTCCACTAGCCTGTGAGGGTCTGGGAGTTCACAGCCAGGTTTCATTCATCTTTGCATTCTATGGGTAGCCTGTTTTGCTGAGACCTAGGTAGTCTTAGAGTTATACCAATTAAATGGATGACTAAGTGAAACATATGGGGTGTGTTTGGCGTATGTTGTCACAATAGATTAGGCAATTGAGGCAGTAGAAAAGAAATGCAATGTGCATGGAAACATAAAGTAATGCATGTTTTTTTTTTTTTTCAAAAGGTATTTTTGATGCTTTTGCAAGATTCCAACAAGAAATCTCACGTTGCCCTGGGGACTGAGTCAGAGCTGCAGAACCACAGGCCTGCAGGACATCTGCCTGGCTACTGTAAGTACAGAATGGCTTCCTGCATTTCTGCTGGAGGAACAATGACACCAGCCTTATTCGACATCCCTTGTTTTAAAAATTGAATAGCAAGGTTCTGAAGTTAGTGAGGAGATGTGACTGTATAGTGAGAGGGCAAGTAAATACAGGTCAGAGGCAAAAAACTTTGAGTTTTATCTTGGCTTGAAAAAAAACAACTGTGTGTTTATGGGACACATTTATCTTTTCTTCAGGACTTGACTTAGTATATAAAAAATTTCTCAATGTATACAGTTAGAGTAATGACCACCATTCATCTTCTTTTACTTTCATCACTAACTGATCTGGCCTACCTGCGTGGTGTGCCTCTTATGTGCAGGCACCCTTCTGGTAATGGATTTGCACCGCTTAACAAAGCCCTGGATGTGGGCTTTGCCTTCATGCAAACTCTATCCATTTGGGACCAAATCATGGCTTCAGCATTTGTATGCAGCCTCCTTTATAGGCTTTAATGATTGAACAGAATCTGGATTTGGTGTCTAGGTGTGTGACTGAAGCTCCAGTTCAATCCAATTCCTGGCATATTTATTAGCAGCAACTCAGCAAGGATCGCTGAGCTGAGCTCTAGGGATGTGGAGGGTGATAAATCTAAGGACTTCCTTTAGAGATTTCAGTCCGCCAGGCACATGAACTCATGAATAAATAACTAGAATTAAATATGTTATAACCTTTTATGATGTTTCCCAAATTGCATCCTCCTGACAACTGTAGGAATTGCTATTGCTGTACTTCCTCTTTAGCTCTTAGTAGTATCAGATTTGAAAAACATACAATTTAGCCATTAAAATAGATGTGTAGTAGTTTCTCATCGTGGTTTTAATTTGCATTCGCCTAATGATTATGTTAAGCATATCTTTTTCTTTCCCACAGTTTTATTGAGATATAATTCACACAACACAATTCACTCATTTAAACAGGACCATTCAGTGGCTTTTGGTTGCTTCAGAGTTCTGCCTTCATCACCACAATCAACCTTAGACCATTTTCATTACTCTGAAAAATGGTGTCACTTAGCAATCACTCCTCAAAATCCCCATCCCTTCAGCCATATGCAACCCCTAATGTACTTTCAATCTCTAATAGATGTGCCTATTTTGGACAATTTATATACATGGAATCGTAGTATGTGTGGCCCTCTGTGACTAGCTTCTTTTACTCAGCACAATGTTTTTGAGGTTCATCCATGTTACAGCATGCCAGTACTCAATTTATTTTGGTTACCAAATATTTCTTTGTATAAATATATCACATTTTTGTTTGTCCATTCACCAGTTGATGGGCATTTGGGGTTATTTCCAGTTTTTTTCTATTGCAAATATACTATTATAAACATTTATATACACATTTTTTGTGGATATGTTTTCTCTTACACATATACCTAGGAGTGAAATTGCTGAATTATGTTTCAATCATTTGTGAAACTGCTACCCTGTCATCTAAAGTGATCACACCTTACATTCCAACCATTAGTATATGAAGGTTCTAATTTCTCCACATTCTCCCAACCTTTGTTATTATCTGCTGTTTTGATTATAGACACCTTAGTGGATGTGACACACACCTTAGTGTGTATCTCATTGTGGGTTTTGTTTACATTTCACTGATGGTTAATGATGTTGAATATCTTTTCATAGGCTTCATGGCCATTTGTGTATTTTCTTTGGAGTAATCCATATTCAGATTTTTTTGTACATTATTAAAATTTGGCAGATTTTATTTCTAGAGTTGGAAGAATTTCTAATTATAGAATTGTGTGAGTTAAGTGGAATGGTAACTAGATTTTCATAAATGCCCTTTATGAAGTTGAAGAAGTTTCTGTCTATTCCTAGTTGTGGAGTGTTTTTAATCATGAAAGGTGTTGGATATTGCCAAATGCTTTCTCTGCATCTAGTGAGATGATCATATGTTTTTTGTTTATGTATTTATTTATATGGTATATTTTTGATTTTTGGTAGTTAACACAACATTGCATTCCTGGGATAAATTCTACCTGGTCATGTCATATATTGCTGGATTTTATTGTGCTAGTATCTTGTTGAACATTTTTGTATCTTTATGGCAGGTATTGGTCTGCAATTTTCTTTTCTTGCAATGTCTTTGTCTGGTACTGTTATCATGGTTATCTTCACCTCATAGAATGAGTTGAGAGGTGATTCCTTCTCTTCTATTTTCTGGACATGTTTGTGAATAATTGGTATTAGCTTTTCTTTAAATGTTTTGTAGAATTCACCAGTGAAGGCTTCTGGGCTTGGGCTTTTCTTTGTGGGTAGGTTTTTTTATTATTATTAATTCAATTGTTTAATTGATGTAGGGCTATTAGTTTGTCTTTATTTCTTTCAAATCAGTTTCAGTGTTTTGTGTCTTTCCAGGAATCTGTCCATTTCATTTCAGTTAATATGCTATTTTATGTTATTGGCGTACAATTGTTCATAGTAATCAGTCATAATTTCTTTTATTTTTTTAAAAGTCTGTAGTGATGTTTGCCAGGTGCAGTGGCTCATGCCTGTAATCCCAGCACTTTGGGAGGCCAAGCTGGGTGGATCATGAGGTCAGGAGATCAAGACCAGCCTGGCCAACATGTTGAAACCCTGTCTCCACTAAAAATACAAAAAATTAGCTTAGCATGGTGGCAGGCGCCTGTAATCTCAGTTACTTGGAAGGCTGAGGCAGAGAATTGCTTGGACCTGGGAGGTGGAGGTTGCAGTGAGCCTAGATTGTGCCACTGTACTCTAGCCTGGACAAGAGAACAAGACTCTGTCTAAAAAAAAAAAAAAGTCTGTAGTGATGTTTCACCTTTCATTTCCACTTCTAATAATTTGAGTCTTCTCTGTTTTCTTGGTTAATCTAGCTGAAGTGTTGTCAATTTTTGTAATGTTTTCACAGAATCAGCTTTTGGTTTTATTGATTTTTCTCCTTTCAATTTCATGAAATTCAGCTCTAATTTTTATTATTTTGTTTCTTTTGCTTACTTTATATTTAGTTTGCTCTGCCTTTCCAGTGTCTTCGGGTGGAAGTTTGCATTATGAATTTGAGATCTGTTTTTTATAATAATAAGCATTTACTGCTATAAATTTTTATCTAAGTGTTGCTTCAGCTGTATCCTGTAAGTTTTGATATGTTGTATCTTCATTTTTCATTCATCTCAAAGTATTTTTTAACTTCTCTTTTAATTTCTTTCATTTTTTATTTAGGTTGTGTTGATTTCCACATATTTGTGAGTTTCTAAATTCCTTTTTGTTATTAAAGTCCCATTTCATTTTATTGTGGCCTGAAAAAAACCAGAATGGGTTCATATTTTTAGCAGAGACGGGTTTTCACCATGTTGGCCAGGCTGGTCTCAAACTTCTGACCATCGGAGGTGGAGGTTGCAGTGAGCCTATATTGTGCCACTGCACTCCAGCCTGGGCAACAGAGGAAGATTCCATCTCAAACAACAACAACAACAACAACAACAACAACAACAACAACAACAACAACAACAACAA